>NW_028138689.1:0-76352 GCF_964270905.1 Leucopleurus acutus | reverse complement strand
CTTGTTTCAGTGGAAAGGTGAGTTGGGGTGCTGCATAAAACCAGAGATTGAAATTAGCACAGATACCGTTCCATAAGCCAAATATGTAATAGACAAGAGCTACTCCTTGCTCAACGAAGTGGACTCCACACCCCACATTAAACGCCTAAGAATATACCTGACTAGTAAGAATCTTAAAACCTAAGGATTTATATGTCTCCGAAAGAGAATCAAGCGTGTGTACAGTGGCATAAACGCAGCAGTGATAGGATTGGTGAGGTTCGGTGAGCAAATGCAGACCCTTTGAAGTCATATTGCATGGTACCCATTCCATGGGTCTCAACTCTCCAGGTTTAAGGGATTCTTCCTTCAGCTAAAACATGCATGTGGACCCCAGAGTATGATCAACCGTGTGATCGGGAAACGTGTTCAAATGTGTCTCAGTTTTCGTCCCCTGGTACTCGGGTGCAACATTCCAGACGCTTTACTAACACTCTCCCCACTTGGAGAGTCAGTGCCTTTAACCTCCTGTTTGGCCCAGTTTGCAATTTCTTCGGAAGATGAACAGCAATAAGGAGAAGCAATGGGAGACTATCTGTAGGTGTCTGGACGGGCAAATTTAACTCTCATTTCCCACCAGGAAGATAAATGAACCAAAGGCTCCGCGTGCCATGCTGGAACTAGATTAGGGCCTGAGGAGATCCTGCGGTGTTGCGGCCAGCTCACAAGAAAGCGAGTTGAAGAAAGGAGCTCAGGGGCACTGTAATTCAGAAACCTGCGGAGTTATAAATGACAGCTATCATCCAAAATTATACTGAAGTAAGGCTGCGAAGAGGACTTGAATGCGGGGCAGAATTGCTGGAAACTGATTTCAGAACGTACACGGGAGTAGCTCTTAAAGCATAGGAAAAGAGACAGAACTTGGAAAATAATGCACTTGGCAAAAAAGGGCATATGTGTTTTATCCAGAGCTCTCATACCTGAGGGGAGGAGATTCCCAGCAGGCTCCAACTGCCACCTGAGGGCTCACATTGCCAAGGCAACGTGAGCATGCCAGGCAGGAGTTACCTCACAGCAGAGGTCCCACCTCACAGAAGGGTGAGAAACCCAGCCAACATCAGACTCTCACCAGAGGGCCCACATCACCAAGGGGATGGGAACCAGGCAGGAGTGTCTTCACATCAGTGGGGCCACATCATCAAAAGCTGAGGTACTCAGCACATGTGTCCTCAAACCAGAGGACCCACATCACCAAGGACCTCGGAGTGAGGCAGGCAGGAGTAGCCTCACAACACTGGGCCCATAGAATAAAAAAGTGAGGAATCCAGCAGTTGGAACCTCCCAGCAGGCGGCCCAGAGCACCGAGGCCATGGGATCCAGGCCACAGTGAACTCACAGAAGAGGGCCCATGTCATGAAACTGAGCAACCCAGCCATTGGGACCTCAGAGCAGGAGGCCCACATCCCCATGGGGATGGAATTCTGGTAGGAGTGTCCTCGCACCACTGAGAACGTATCAGAAAATTTTGGGCGACCAGCAGTTAGGGCCTGACGCCAGAGGACCCTCATCACCAAGGGAAGGAGGCTCCCAGCAGGCTCCAACTGCCACCAGAGGGCTGACGTCACCAAGGCGATGTGTGCCAACCAGGCACGAATGACCTCACAGCAGAGGGCCCACCTCAGAGAAGTGTGACGAACCCAGTCAGGATCAGACTCGCACCAGAGGGCCCACATCACCAAATGGATTGGAACCAGGCAGGAGTGTCCTCACATGAGTAGGGCCACATCATCTAAAGGTGAGGAACCCAGAACATGTGGCTTCAAACCATAGGACACCCATCACCAAGGGGCTGGGAGTGAGGCAGGCAGGAGGAGCCTCATAACAGAGGGCCCAAAAATAAGAAAGGTGAGGAATCCAGCAGTTGGAACCTCCCAGCAGGCGGCCCAGAGCACAGAGGCTAGAGGAACCAGGCCAGAGTGAACTAACACCAGACAGCCCACATCATGAAACTGTGAGCAACCCAGACATTGGGACCTCAGAGCAGAAGGCCCACATCCCCATGGTGATGGGAACATGACAGGAGTGTCCTGGCATCACTGGGCTCACATCAGAAAACGTGGGGTGCTCAGAAGTTAGGGCCTGACGCTAGAGGGCACTCATCACCGAGAGGAGGAGGCTCCCAGCAGGCTCCAGCTGCCACCAGAGGGCCAACGTCGCCAAGGTGATGTGTGCCAGCCTGGCAGGAGTGACCTCACAGCAGAGGGCCCACCTCACAGAAGGGTGAGGAACACAGCCAGGATCAGACTCTCACCAGAGGGCCCACATCACCAAGGGGATGGGAACCAGGCAGGAGTGTCCCCACACCAGTGGGACAACATCATCGAAAGGTGAGGATCCCAGCACATGTGTCCTCAAACCAGAGGAACCACATCACCAAGGGGTTCGGAATGAGGCTGGCAGGACTGGCCTCACAACACAGGGTCCATAGAATATAAAAGTTGAGGAATCCAGCAGTTGGAACCTCCCAGCAAGTGGCCCAGAGCACCGAGGCTATGGGATCCAGGCCGCAGTGAACTCACAGCAGAGGGCCCACATCATGAACCTGTGAGCAGCCCAGCTGTTGGGACCTCAGAACAGAAGGCCCACATCCCCATTGGGATGGGAACCTGGCAGGAGTGGCTTTGCACCACTTAGCACATATCAGAAAATGTTAGGAGCCCAGCAGTTAGGGCCTGATGCCAGGGGGCCCTCATAACTGAGGGGAGGAGACTCCCAGCAGGTTCCAACTGCCAACAGAGGGCCCACGTCTACAAGGTGGCATGCGCCAGCCAGGCAGTAGTGACCTCACAGCAGAGGGCCTATCTCACAGAAGGGTGAGGAACCGAGGCAGGATGAGACTCTCACCAGAGGGCCCACAACACCAAGGGGATGGGAACCAGTCAGGACTGTCCTCCCACCAGTGGGGCCACATCATCGAAAGGTGAGGAACCCAGCACATGTGGCCTCATATCAGAGGACATACATCACAAAGGGGATGGGAGTGAGGCAGGTAGGAGTAGCCTAAAAACAGAGGGCCCAAAGAATAAAAAAAGTGAGGAATCCAGCATTTGGAACCTCCCAGCAGGCGGCCGAGAGCACAGAAGCTATGGGATGCAGGCAGGAGTGAACTAACAGCAGAGAGCCCACATCATGAAACTGTGAGCAACCCAGGCATTGGGACCTCAGAGCAGAAAGCCCACATCCCCATGGGGATGGGAACCTGACAGGAGTGTCCTGGCATCACTGGGCTCACATCAGAAAACGTGGGGAGCCCAGCAGTTAGAGCCTGATGCTAGAGGGCCGTCATCACCGAGGGCAGGAGGCTCCCAGCAGGTTCCATGTGCCAACAGAGGGCCCACGTCGCCAAGGTGATGTGTGCCAGACAGGCATGATTGACCTCACAGCAGAGGGCCCACCTCACAGAAGGGTGAGGAACCCAGCCAGGATCAGACTCTCACCTGAGGGCCCACATCAGCAAGGGGATGGGAACCAGTCAGGACTGTCTTCCCTCCAGTGGGGTCACATCATCGAAAGGTGCGGAACCCAGCACATGTGGCCTCAAATCAGAGGACACATATCACAAAGGGAATGGGAGTGAGGCAGGCAGGAGTAGCCTAAAATCAGAGGGCCCAAAGAATAAGAAAGGTGAGGAATCCAGCAGTTGGAACCTCCCAGCAGGCGGCCCAGAGCACAGAAGCTATGGGATGCAGGCAGGAGTGAACTAATACCAGAGAGCCCACATCATGAAACTGTGAGCAACCCAGGCTTTGGGACCTCAGAGCAGAAGGCCCACATCCCAATGGGGATGTGAACCTGGCTGGAGTGTCCTCGCACCACTGGGCGCACATCACAAAATGTGGGGAGCCCAGCAGGTAAGGCCTGATGCCAGAGGGCCCTCATCACCGAGGAGAGGAGGCTCCCAGCAGGCTCCAAGTGCCACCAGAGGGCTCATGTCCACAAGGCGAGGTGAGCAAGCCAGGCAGGAGTGACCTCACATCAGACGGCCTACCTCACAGATGGGTGAGGAACCCAGCCAGGATCAGACTCTCAACAGAGGGCCCACATCACCAAGGGGTTGTGAACCAGGCAGGAGTCTCCTAAGACCATTGGTCCCACATCATCGAAAGGTGAGGAACCCAGCACATGTGGCCTCAAACCAGACGACACACATCACGAAGGGGATGGGAGTGAGGCAGGCAGGAGGATCCTCACAACAGAGGGCCCAAAAAATTAAAAAAGTGAGGAATCCAGCAGTTGGAACCTCCCAGCAGGCGGCCAAGAGCACAGAGGCTATGGGATCCAGGCTTCTGTGAACACCAGAGAGCCCACATCATGAAAATGTGAACAACCCAGCCGTTGGGACCTCAGAGCAGAAGGCCCACAACCCCATGGAGATGGGATCCTAAGAGGAGTGCCAAAGCATCACCGGGCTCCCTAAGAAAAGTTGGTGAGTCCAGCAGTTAGGGCCTGACGCAAGAGGGTCCTCATCACCGGGGGGAGGAGATTCCCAGCACGCTCCAACTGCCACCACACGGCTGACTTCACCAAGGCAATGTGTGCCAGCCATGCAGGAGTGACCTATCAGCAGAGGGTCTCCCTCACAGGTGGGTGAGGAACAAAGCCAGGAACAGACTCTCACCAGGGGGTCCACATAACCACGTGGATGAGAACCAAGCAGGAGTGTCCTCACACTAGTGGGGCCACATCATCGAAAGGTGAGGAACCCAGCAAAGGTGGCCACAAACCAGAGGACCCACATCACCAAGGGGTTGAGAGTGAGGTAGGTGTCTGGACGGGTATATTTAACACTCATTTCCCACCAGGAAGAGAAATTAACCAAAGGCTCAGCGTGCCCTGCCAGAAGCAGATTAGGGCCTGAAGCAGTCTTGCGGGTTTGCGGCCAGCTCACAAGAAAGCGAGTTGAAGAAAGGAGCTCAGGGGCCCTGTAATTCACAAACCTGGAGAGTTATAAATAACAGATAACGTCCAAAAATATATTGAAGTAAGGCTGCGAAGAGGACTTGAAAGCGGGGCAGAATTTCAGGAAACCGATTTCAGGAGGTAGACTGGAATTGCATTTAAAGCATAGGAAAAGAGGCAGAACATCGACAATGATGCACTTGGCAACAAAGGGCGTATGAGTTTGTTCCTGAATATATTCAGGAAAAAACACATACGCCCTTTTTGGCAAACCAAGCAAGCTTGCAATGGAAATCCGAACTACTATGAAGTGTCACTTCCCCCCGGTCTAAAGGGCCATCTGAGAAAAGTGTAAAATCCAGAAAGGCAAGACAGGCCATGGGGAAAAAGGAGCCTTGTTATGCTGATGGGCGGGATGTAAATTGCCAACAGCCACTCTGGAGAAGTGTATGGTGTTTCCTGATACATCTGAAAAACAAAGCAACAGAGTCTAGGGCATTTCCACTTATGGTCCTATAGCTTAGGGAAATTAAAATCAAAAAGACACAGCCACCCCAAAATTTGGGACGGCTCTGTTTACAGGAACCTCTTCTACAGTACGAGTTAAATATCCCAGAGAACAAATAATTGATAAAGAAGTTGCGGTACTTACGTACAACAGAATACCACTCAGCAATGAAATCTGTGTCACCAGGCCTGTACCAGCATAATGAGTGGATTGAGGCATGATGATTCTAAGTGAAATAAGTCACACAGAAAAAGAAACATCATAAGGTATCACTAATGCACGGAATGTAAACTTGGCTACACATGAACTGAATTACAAAACAGAACAGGGTCTCAAGATTAAAAAACCAACTTATGCTTGCTTAAAGGGAAAGGTGAGTTAAGGGGGTGCTGCATAAAACCAGAGATTGAAATTAGCACAGATACCGTTCCATAAGCCAAATATGTAATAGACAAGACCTACCCCCTGCTCAACGAAATGGACTCAACAATGAGGTATCACCTCACACCTGTTAGAATGGGCATCATCTGGAAATCTACAAACAACAAATGCTGGAAAGGGTGTGGAGAAAAGGAACCCTCTTCCACTATTGTTGGGAATATAAGTTGATACAGTCACTATGGAGAACAATATGGAGTTTCTTAAGAAACTAATAATAGAATTACCATATGATACAGCGATCCCAGGACTGGACATATACCCAGACAAAACCATAAATCAAAAAGAGACATTCACCGCAATGTTCATTGCATCACTATTTACAATATCGAGGTAATGGAAGCAACCTAAATGCCCACAGACAGACGAATGCATAAAGATGTGGTACATATATAAAATGGAATATTACTAAGCCATGAAAGGAATGAAATTGGGTCATTTGTAGAGACGTCGATGGATCTAGAGACTGTCATACAGAGTGAAGTAAGTCAGAAAGAGAAAAACAAATCTTGTATATTCATGCATATATGTGGAACCTAGAAAAACTGTACAGATTAACCGTTTTGCAAGGCATAAATAGAGCAACAGATGTAGACAACAATCGTATGGACAACAAGGGGGGAAAGCTCTTGGAGGGGTGGTGGTGGGAGGAGTTGAGAGATTGGGATTGGCATGTAAACATTTATATGTATAAAATAGATAACCAATGAGAACCTGCTGTATAAAAATATAAAATAAAATTCAAAATTAAAAAGAAATAAAATTTAAAAAATAAAACAGAAAAAACAATTATTCCCTTCACATACATTTATATGAATAAATTATTTCCATGCTTATATCTGTAAATACAAAAAAGAGGAATAAAATCTACCTTGAACCAAAAACAAAAAAGAGAAAAAAAAAACAGAACCCACCAGTTACTCAGAGGAAAACCGTATCAGGGCACTTGCTCCAGTTGTAAACAATTCTGAAGTTGGTCAGTGGTGGGGAATCGTCTCCCATTCAGCCAGCAGCCCCCACACAACAAGCGTCCTCATTGCAAAGCTGGGGCACCGTGCCGAGGCATCTGTGAGTAAACGTGAGCTGAGCCCCAGGCCAGTTGCTGCTGAACTGTTCCCGCCCTTCCCAGGTAAAACACCTGAATATATACAAGGACTTGAAAGCCTAGAGGAAGGGCCATGGAGCCACACGAGTGACAGCATGCCAGCTGACTTGGTGCCTGCAGGCCAGCCAGGATGGTCCTGGCCCTGGGTGCTCTTCTGGAAGATTTCCATTTCCCTGCCTGAGATACCCGTCCTGTCCCTGCCCCCACTGCTTTTTTCCTTCCTCACCTCTGCCCAGGGAGAAATTCCAGCAGCAGGTATGGGTGACACATCCTCTTCTTTAGCAGGTGGCAGCCTGGCAACTGCTGCAGAAAGTCCAGCAGAGCCCCACTCACACTGGGCCATCCACAAAGCCGTGGCCTCTCACTCCCTCCCACCAGCCCAGCCCCGAGACTGCTGACAGGGCAGAGAAAATGGCGTCAGGCACAGCTGCAGGGGCTTTTGCTGCCTGGAGTGGTATTTATATTGATCTCAACCCAGGCACACCTGGGGAGGGCTGGCCGGCATGGTAAGGCTGCCCAGGTAGCCAATCATCACCCCTCAGGGGCTCACAGTTGCAGAAAATGGAACTTGCTGAACCAGCCAGGTCCAAGGAACAGGTGTGGGCTCCTGAGAGTCAGGATAGACAAGGGGCTGCAGCTTTGGCTTGTTTTCTAATCATTTTATCTGGCCCATGAGTGGGAGACAACTTCAAGAAAACCCTCTCCTAATGAGAGGAACCCAGGAGTCAGGGAGAGGAGGGGTGGGTGGTGGTTGGAGACAGAGGCCTGGTGCCCTGGGTGCAGTGGAAGTCTCTGGAAGACCAGGTGGAGGGAGGCCACACAGAGTGATGCCCAGGGTCACAGACCTGTCGGAGCTGCTGTTTGTTAGTTCAAGTCCTGCTCTGAGGTGCTCTGTGTCAGCTCTGAGCGACAGGTGAGCTGGGGGTGCTCTTCAATGAGGGCTATGTGCACGGTTCCTGTGTGCCCAGCCCTGCCACGGTACCTGCAAGGGTAGCTCTGTATCCTGGGAGGGGCCTGACCATGAGAGCCCCGTGGGCTGGGTTGGGGGTGGGGTACCTGCCCAGGAGAGCTCCATATCCTGGGATTGGCCTGACCACGAGAGCCCCATGGGCTGCTGGGGACCTGGTAAAGGATGTCAGGACAGTCAGTGAAGCCACCGAGGATATACCTCCAGTTGCTCCTGATTCCTACACCCTGCTGGTCATTCTACCAACCACCAGGACATGGTATTCTGTATTAGTCTTCAATGATGCCTTCTTTTGTATTCCATTAGTCCCAGAGTCACAAGAAATTTTGGCTTGTGAGTGGCAGGACTCAACATACAACTAAAACAATACTTCCGGGCCGTCTTGCCCCAAGGGTTCAAAAATTCCCACACCATCTTTGGGGAAAGCTTAGCTAAAGACCGAAAAGTTCTACCTCTGGAAAAGGAAACCCTCCTTCAATATGCAGACGACATTCTGATCGCCAGCCCTACTAAGGAGGCCTCTGAACTACCAAGCCAATAAAGGATAGAAGTTGTCCAAGAAAAAGTTCAAATATCACAGACTGCAGTGACCTGCCTGGGCTTCATTCTCACACAAGGTCAGAGAAGCCCATCCCAGGAAAGGGAAGAAACCATTTGCAGCCTTACCCCTTTCTAAAACTAGAAGACAGCTTAGGGGTTCCTGGGGAGGCCAGGGTTTGCTGCTTCTGGATCCCTAACTACAGTCTACTAGCTGGGCCTCTATATGAAACACTGAAAGGAAAAGATGATGATCCTTTTGAACAGAATCCAGAAGTGGCCTTTCAAGAATGGAAAGAGCAGTCAATTCAGACCCTTGCCCTGGAACTCCCTAATTGAGCTAAACCCTTTGACCTTTCCATTCCCGGTGAAAGGTGAATCGCCATTGGAGAATTAGTGCAAAAACTGGGACCACTTGAAATGGAACAACGCAAGAATGCCATCCAGGTAGGATAAACTACAGTCACCAAAGGGCTTGGCCCACTGCCACATCTGGCCAAGATACTGGCGGTATCTAAAAACCTGGAAATCAGCAGCCCAAAAGGCCACCTCCCTCCTAAGGGAAAAGGACCCCACGTGGTGATCCTAATCACCAACCATGCCCTGAAGTTGCAGGGTTCGCTCCGTGGGCACACCGACCTCGAGTGAGGAGGCCCTCCAACTCCAACATCCAGAGAGATAACCGGGGGCAACAGGGCACCATGACGACTCGTGTGAACATCACTTGACCTGGAGTTTCTCTCATAAAACAACAATAGTGTGTCCCGAAGGAGTAGACTACTGCTTGCAGGACTTCCTGCACCCAGAGGGGAGCTAATAATCTTGGCGGGGGAACCGTATATCACACCGTCACCATAGAAAAGCCTACAGACACCGTGATGATGGTGGCCAATAAGACCGGCTGGACTCCTGTTTACTTCAAAAGGCTGTTGACTCAGTGGCCATCATGGTCCTTGATCACCACTGACCCTGGACTGTCTGGGAGTTGAGCGGGCAGGGCTCTGACACCTGGTGCTGTTTTTACGTTAATTCAGGGGCCTAATTGAAGAAAGAGCAGACTACTGGTCAGAGCATCTAGGCTGGCAGAAACGGTCAGCCTAAGGTGGCCGAACAAATGTGGGGCGGGGTGAAACCGGCCCCCACAGCGTCTCTGCACATCTCTTTCCTGGACCCTTAAAGGTCATTAGAATCTATAACACTTCCAATGCTGGTGCTCAGGCGGACGAGCAGGGAGGCAGGGGTCCTGGGGCCAATCAACGTCACCTGGAGGCTGCTGGGGAGAAGTTCTGACCCTCGTCCCCTGGTATGAGGGCTCCCAACTCAGCACTCAGCAGTTACAGAAGAAGGGTCTGCACCCTCAGCACTCCAAGAATGAGGAACGGGACAAAAGACAGAGGAGGGGTTTGTCCCCAGCAAAGCCCATTAAAAATCCCTGGGAGATAAAAATAGAATGTGGGCAATAAAGTCAAGTCTGACCTTTTTTATCCTTTGTGCTTTGTCTAATTTCACGTGCTCCTAGGGTCCCGCATACAGAGGTTCCACACCCGGCACTTCAGACCAGATTTCCTGGTGCAGAATGGCTGGGTCGACACCTCAGCTCCTGGGGCCCAGTGCAGACTCCGAGATATAGAGCCTGAGCTGCAGCCAACCCGGCCCTTGAGAGCTCCGCCCCCTCCCTCTCACTGACTCTGACAGGATCTCTACACAGCAGCCCAGCCCACAGCCCACGGGGTAGTGCATGCTCTCACCTCTCCATTCTCTGATGAAAATATAAAGTTTCCTTTGCTTGGGAACCAAACTCAGTCTCGATCTGTTGGCCCCAATGACACTGGGCAGGGGGACCCTTGTTGGGGTCCACTCTGGAGGATCAGTAACAGAAATTGAGACTATTGTAACTTCAATGAACAGATGTGTGAGCCAAACTGTAGTTAACATAGAACAGTTTATAAGGCTCGGGTAAAATAAGATGTTTCTAACACTTCCATTTGATATTTCCATCACTTTATTATAAGCAAGTTCAGTGAAAAGGTTTGTCTTATTTGTCAGGTCAATATTAGAGAAATGAAGTGATTTCTTTCCAAGGATGTACATCTAATAATCTTGGTTAAAGCTTCAATCTTGTTTTAAATGCTTTTCCATTGAAAATGATACCTCTCTTTCAGCTCCCCCATTTCTGAGAAGTATAAAATCTTATAATTTATTATTACCAAAGGGGAAAGGTGGGAGGAGGGATAAATTAACAGTTTGGAATTAACACATACACACTGCTATGTATAAAATAGATCATCAACAAGGAACTACTGTATAGCACAGGGAACTACACTCAATATTGTGCAATAACCTATAAGGGGAAATAATCGGAAAAAGAATAGATATTTTTATTGACATCATCTATCAATGACAGTTAAAGTGTAACCTAAGGGAAGCCGGTGGTGAGTGCTTCTGACCCTGAAGACTTCAGTCATCTAAAGTTTGGACTCTGCCTACTTCCCAAGGCCCTTAATGAACATATGTGTAGCCGTAGCTTAAAAAACTCCCCAGTTTGGGTTTCGGGGAGACACTGATTTTGAAAAAGCCCTGGTGTTCTCCTTACATGAATGGGACTCTTCCTACTGCTAAAACATGTCTGTCACACCCAGAGGATGGTATACCGTCTGATCGGGAAGAGTTTGGAAAAGGCATCTCATCTCCTCATCTCCTGGTGCTCGGGTTCACCCCTCCAGCGTCTTTACTAACAGTCTCCCCACTTGGAGATGTCAGCACTGTCAACATCCTGTTGCGTACAGTTTGGAATTTGTCCAGAGGATGAAGCGGAAGGATGAGGAACAATGAGAGACAAGTCCTAGGTGTTCAGACAGGCACATGTCACTCTAATTTCCAATCAGGAAGACGAATTGACCAAAGGCTAGGGTTGCCTATGGAAACAGTATAGGGCTTGAGGAAATCCCACTGCTTTGTGGCCAGTTCCCATAAACACAAGTTGAACAATGGAACTCAGGGGCAGTAAAATTCATGAAACTGCAGAGTTGAAAATATCTATCACTGAAAAATGTCTTGAGGAAAGTCAGAGAAAAGGATTGGTAAGCAAGGGAGAATGGCAGGAAAGGGATTTGAGGAGGTAGAAAGGACTCGCCATTAAGCACAAGAAAAGGGGCTGAACATTGCCAACATTGCAGTTGGCCAAAAAGGCTGTATGCGTTTTTTTCTGCATATATTCAAGAAAAGGGCATACACTTTTTTAGCCAACCAAACAGGTGGGCACTGGAAATCAATATTACAAAAGATATCACTTCGCATCAGTCAGAAGAGCCATCCTCATAAAGTGTAAACACCGGAAATGCAGGACAGGGCAAGGAGAAGAGGGAGCCCTGTGAGGCTTATAGTGGAAATGTATATGGCCAACGGCCATTCTGGAGAAGTGTATTGTGTTTACTGAAGCATCTAAAAAATGAGCTACAGAGCATAGGGCACTTGCACTCATGGGCGTATATCTTGGGAAAAACAAAAATCGAGAGGACACAGGCACCCCAATGTTTACTGCCTCTCTGTTTAAAAGATCCTCGACTAGGATATAACTTAAATGTCTCTGGAGGGAAAAAATGGATAGAGATGTGGTACTTATGTAGAGTGGAATATTACTCAGCCTGGAAATCAATGAAATATGGCCAGTTGTAACAACTCCGGAGGAGTTACGTATGATCATTCTAAGTGACATAATTCAAAAAGAAAAAGACACATATCATAAGATATCACTTAAAGGTGGAATCCAAAATGGCTACACATGAAATAAATTACAAAACAAAAAGGTGGAATATATTGAAGTAAGGCTGCCAAGAGGACTTGAAAGCGGGGCAGAATTGCAGGAAACCGATTTCAGGAGGTAGACAGGAATTGCATGTAAAGCATAGGAAAAGAGGCAGAACGTCCACAATGATGCATTTGGCCAAAAAGGGCGTATGCGTTTTTTCCTGAATATATTCAGGAAAAAACGCATACGCCCTTTTTGGCCAACCAAGCAAGCTTGCAAAGGAAATCTGCACTACAATGAAGTCTCACTGCCCCCCGGTCAAAAGGGCCATCTGAAAAAAGTGTAAAATCCAGAAAGGCAAGACAGGCCATGGAGAACTGGGAGCCTTGTTATGCTGGTGGGCGGGATGTAAATTGCCAACAGCCACTCTGGAGAAGTGTATGGTGTTTCCTGAAACATCTAAAAAACAAAGCAACAGAGCCTAGGGCACTTCCACTTATGGTCCTATAGCTTAGGGAAATTAAAATAAAAAAGACACAGCCACCCAAAAGTTTGGGACGGCTCTGTTTACAAGAACCTCGTTTATGGTACAAGTTCAATATCACAGAAAGCGAAAAATGGATAAAGAAGTTGTGGTACTTACGTACAATGCAATATCACTCAGCAATGAAATCTATGTCATCAGGCCCGTAGCAGCATAATGAGTGGATTCAGGTACGATGATTCTAAGTGAAATAAGTCACAGAGAAAAAGAAACATCATAAGATGTCACCAATACACGGAATGTAAACTTGGCTACACAGGAACTGAATTACAAAACAGAACAGGGTCTCATATGTAGAAAACCAACTTATGCTTGCTTAAGGGGAAAGGTGAGTTGGGGTGCTGCATGAAACCAGAGATTGAAATTAGCACAGATACCGTTCCATAAGCCAAATATGCAATAGACAAGAGCTACTCCTTGCTGAACGAAGTGGACTCAACACCCCATATTAAACGCCTAAGAATATACCTGACTAGAAATAATCTTAAAACCTACGGATTTATATGTCTCCGAAAGAGAATCAAGCGTGTGTACAGCGGCATAAACGCAGCAGTGATAGGATTGGTGAGGTTCGGTGAGCAAATGCAGACTCTTTGAAGTCATATTGCATGGTACCCATTCCATGGGTCTCAACTCTCCAGGTTTAAGGGATTCTTCCTTCAGCTAAAACATGCATGTGGAACCCAGAGTATGATCCAACGTGTGATCGGGAAACGTGTTCAAATGTGTCTCAGTTTTCGTCCCCTGGTACTCGGGTGCAACACTCCAGACGCTTTACTAACACTCTCCCCACTTGGAGAGTCAGTGCCTTTAACCTCCTGTATGGCCCAGTTTGCAATTTCTGCGGAAAATGTACAGCAATAGGGAGAACCAATGAGAAACTAGCTGGAGGTGTCTGGACGGGCAAATTTAACTCTCATTTCCCACCAGGAAGAGGAATTAACCAAAGACTCAGCATGCCGTGCCGGAACCACACTAGGGCCTGAAGCAATCCTGCGGTGTTGCGGCCAGCTCACAAGAAAGCGAGTTGAAGAAAGGAGCTCAGGGGCACTGTAATTCACAAACCTGCAGAGTTATAAATGACAGCTATCGTCCAAAAATATATTGAAGTAAGGCTGCCAAGAGGACTTGAAAGCGGGGCAGAATTGCAGGAAACCGATTTCAGGAGGTAGACGGGAATTGCATGTAAAGCATAGGAAAAGAGGCAGAACGTCCACAATGATGCACTTGGCCAAAAAGGGCGTATGCGTTTTTTCCTGAATATATTCAGGAAAAAACGCATACGCCCTTTTTGGCCAACCAAGCAAGCTTGCAAAGGATATCTGCACTACAATGAAGTCTCACTGCCGCCCGGTCAAAAGGGCCATCTGAAAAAAGTGTAAAATCCAGAAAGGCAGGACAGGCCATGGAGAACTGGGAGCCTTGTTATGCTGATGGGCGGGATGTAAACTGCCAACAGCCACTCTGGAGAAGTGTATGGTGTTTCCTGAAACATCTAAAAAACAAAGCAACAGAGCCTAGGGCACTTCCACTTATGGTCCTATAGCTTAGGGAAATTAAATTCAAAAAGACACAGTCACCCCAAAGTTTGGGACGGCTCTGTTTACAAGAACCTCGTTTACGGTACAAGTTCAATATCGCAAAAAGCGAGAAATGGATAAAGAAGTTGTGCTACTTACGTACAATGCAATATCACTCAGCAATGAAATCTATGTCATCAGGCCCGTAGCAGCATAATGAGTGGATTCAGGTATGATGATTCTAAGTGAAATAAGTCACACAGAAAAAGAAACATCATAAGATAATAGTACTACACGGAATGTAAACTTGGCTACACAGGAACTGAATTACAAAACAGAACAGGGTCTCAAATGTAGAAAACCAACTTATGCTTGCTTGAGGGGAAAGGTGAGTTGGGGTGCTGCATGAAACCAGAGATTGAAATTAGCACAGATACCGTTCCATAAGCCAAATATGTAATAGACAAGAGCTACTCCTTGCTCATCGAAGTGGAATCAACACCCCATATTAAACGTCTAAGAATATACCTGACTAGTAAGAATATTAAAACCTACGGATTTATATGTCTCCGAAAGAGAATCAAGCGTGTGTACAGCGGCATAAACGCAGCAGTGATAGGATTGGTGAGGTTCGGTGAGCAAATGCAGACCCTTTGAAGTCATACTGCATGGTACCCATTCCATGGGTCTCAACTCTCCAGGTTTAAGGGATTCTTCCTTCAGCTGAAACATGCATGTGGAACACAGAGTATGATCCACCGTGTGATCGGGAAACGTGTTCAAATGTGTCTCAGTTTTCGTCCCCTGGTACTCGGGTGCAACACTCCAGACGCTTTACTAACACTCTCCCCACTTGGAGAGTCAGTGCCTTTAACCTCCTGTATGGCCCAGTTTGCAATTTCTGCGGAAAATGTACAGCAATAGGGAGAACCAATGAGAAACTAGCTGGAGGTGTCTGGACGGGCAAATTTAACTCTCATTTCCCACCAGGAAGAGGAATTAACCAAAGACTCAGCATGCCGTGCCGGAACCACACTAGGGCCTGAAGCAATCCTGCGGTGTTGCGGCCAGCTCACAAGAAAGCGAGTTGAAGAAAGGAGCTCAGGGGCACTGTAATTCACAAACCTGCAGAGTTATAAATGACAGCTATCGTCCAAAAATATATTGAAGTAAGGCTGCCAAGAGGACTTGAAAGCGGGGCAGAATTGCAGGAAACCGATTTCAGGAGGTAGACGGGAATTGCATGTAAAGCATAGGAAAAGAGGCAGAACGTCCACAATGATGCACTTGGCCAAAAAGGGCGTATGCGTTTTTTCCTGAATATATTCAGGAAAAAACGCATACGCCCTTTTTGGCCAACCAAGCAAGCTTGCAAAGGATATCTGCACTACAATGAAGTCTCACTGCCGCCCGGTCAAAAGGGCAATCTGAAAAAAGTGTAAAATCCAGAAAGGCAGGACAGGCCATGGAGAACTGGGAGCCTTGTTATGCTGATGGGCGGGATGTAAATTGCCAACAGCCACTCTGGAGAAGTGTATGGTGTTTCCTGAAACATCAAAAAAACAAAGCAACAGAGCCTAGGGCACTTCCACTTATGGTCCTATAGCTTAGGGAAATTAAATTCAAAAAGACACAGCCACCCCAAAGTTTGGGACGGCTCTGTTTACAAGAACCTCGTTTACGGTACAAGTTCAATATCGCAAAAAGCGAGAAATGGATAAAGAAGTTGTGCTACTTACGTACAATGCAATATCACTCAGCAATGAAATCTATGTCATCAGGCCCGTAGCAGCATAATGAGTGGATTCAGGTATGATGATTCTAAGTGAAATAAGTCACACAGAAAAAGAAACATCATAAGATAATAGTACTACACGGAATGTAAACTTGGCTACACAGGAACTGAATTACAAAACAGAACAGGGTCTCAAATGTAGAAAACCAACTTATGCTTGCTTGAGGGGAAAGGTGAGTTGGGGTGCTGCATGAAACCAGAGATTGAAATTAGCACAGATACCGTTCCATAAGCCAAATATGTAATAGACAAGAGCTACTCCTTGCTCATCGAAGTGGAATCAACACCCCATATTAAACGTCTAAGAATATACCTGACTAGTAAGAATATTAAAACCTACGGATTTATATGTCTCCGAAAGAGAATCAAGCGTGTGTACAGCGGCATAAACGCAGCAGTGATAGGATTGGTGAGGTTCGGTGAGCAAATGCAGACCCTTTGAAGTCATACTGCATGGTACCCATTCCATGGGTCTCAACTCTCCAGGTTTAAGGGATTCTTCCTTCAGCTGAAACATGCATGTGGAACACAGAGTATGATCCACCGTGTGATCAGGAAACGTGTTCAAATGTGTCTCAGTTTTCATCCCCTCGTACTCGGGTGCAACATTCAAGACGCTTTACTAACACTCTCCCCACTTGGAGAGTCAGTGTCTTTAAACTCCTGTTTGGCCCAGTTTGCAATTTCTGCGGAAAATGTACAGGAATAGGGAGAACCAATGAGAAACTAGCTGGAGGTGTCTGGACGGGCAAATTTAACTCTCATTTCCCACCAGAAAGAGGAATTAACCAAAGGCTCAGCGTGCCGTGCCGGAACCACACTAGGGCCTGAAGCAATCCTGCGGTGTTGCGGCCAGCTCACAAGAAAGCGAGTTGAAGAAAGGAGCTCAGGGTCACTGTAATTCACAAACCTGCAGAGTTATAAATGACAGCTATCGTCCAAAAATATATTGAAGTAAGGCTGCCAAGAGGACTTGAAAGCGGGGCAGAATTGCAGGAAACCGATTTCAGGAGGTAGACGGGAATTGCATGTAAAGCATAGGAAAAGAGGCAGAACGTCCACAATGATGCACTTGGCCAAAAAGGGCGTATGTGTTCTTTCCTGAATATATTCAGGAAAAAACGCATACGCCCTTTTTCGCCAACCAAGCAGGCTTGCAAAGGAAATCTACACTACAATGAAGTCTCACTGCCCCCCGGTCAAAAGGGCCATCTGAAGAAAGTGTAATATCCAGAAAGGCAGGACTTGGCATGGAGAACTGGGAGCCTTGTTATGCTGATGGGCGGGATGTAAATTGCCAACAGCCACTCCGGAGAAGTGTATGGTATTTCCTGAAACATCTAAAAAACAAAGCAACAGAGCCTAGGGCACTTCCACTTATGGTCCTATAGCTTAGGGAAATTAAAATCAAAAAGACACAGCCTCCCCAAACTTTGGGACGGCTCTGTTTACAAGAACCTCGTTTACTGTACAAGTTCAATATCACAGAAAGCGAAAAATGGATACAGAAGTTGTGGTACTTACGTACAATGCAATATCACTCAGCAATGAAATCTATGTCATCAGGCCCATAGCAGCATAATGAGTGGATTCAGGTATGATGATTCTAAGTGAAATAATTCACACAGAAAAAGAAACATCATAAGATATCACTACTACACGGAATGTAAACTTGGCTACAAAGGAACTGAATTACAAAACAGAACAGGGTGTCAAATGTAGAAAACCAACTTATGCTTGCTTAAGGGGAAAGGTGAGTTGGGGTGCTGCATGAAACCAGAGATTGAAATTAGCACAGATACCGCTCCATAAGCCAAATATGTAATAGACAACAGCTACACCTTGCTCAACGAAGTGGACTCAACACCCCATATTAAACGCCTAAGAATATACCTGACTAGAAATAATCTTAAAACCTACGGATTTATATGTCTCCGAAAGAGAATCAAGCGTGTGTACAGCGGCATAAACGCAGCAGTGATAGGATTGGTGAGGTTCGGTGAGCAAATGCAGACCCTTTGAAGTCATATTGCATGGTACCCATTCCATGGGTCTCAACTCTCCAAGTTTAAGGGATTCTTCCTTCAGGTAAAACATGCATGTGGAACACAGAGTATGATCCACCGTGTGATCAGGAAACATGTTCAAATGTGTCTCAGTTTTCGTCCCCTGGTACTCGAGTGCAACACTCCAGACGCTTTACTAACAATCTCTCCACTTGGAGAGTCAGTGCCTTTAACCTCCTCTATGGCCCAGTTTGCAATTTCTGCGGAAAATGTACAGGAATAGGGAGAACCAATGATAAACTAGCTGGAGGTGTCTGGACGGGCAAATTTAACACTCATTTCCCACCAGGAAGAGGAATTAACCAAAGGCTCAGCGTGCCGTGCTGGAACTACACTAGGGCCTGAAGCAATCCTGCGGTGTTGCGGCCAGCTCACAAGAAAGCGAGTTGAAGAAAGGAGCTCAGGGGCACTGTAATTCACAAACCTGCAGAGTTATAAATGACAGCTATCGTCCAAAAATATATTGAAGTAAGGCTGCCAAGAGGACTTGAAAGCGGGGCAGAATTGCAGGAAACCGATTTCAGGAGGTAGACAGGAATTGCATGTAAAGCATAGGAAAAGAGGCAGAACGTCCACAATGATGCACTTGGCCAAAAAGGGCGTATGCGTTTTTTCCTGAATATATTCAGGAAAAAACGCATATGCCCTTTTTGGCCAACCAAGAAAGCTTGCAAAGGAAATCTGCACTACAATGAAGTCTCACTGCCCCCCGGTCAAAAGGGCCATCTGAAAAAAGTGTAAAATCCAGAAAGGCAGGACAGGCCATGGAGAACTGGGAGCCTTGTTATGCTGGTGGGCGGGATGTAAATTGCCAACAGCCACTCTGGAGAAGTGTATGGTGTTTCCTGAAACATCTAAAAAACAAAGCAACAGAGCCTAGGGCACTTCCACTTATGGTCCTATAGCTTAGGGAAATTAAAATAAAAAAGACACAGCCACCCAAAAGTTTGGGACGGCTCTGTTTACAAGAACCTCGTTTATGGTACAAGTTCAATATCACAGAAAGCGAAAAATGGATAAAGAAGTTGTGGTACTTACGTACAATGCAATATCACTCAGCAATGAAATCTATGTCATCAGGCCCGTAGCAGCATAATGAGTGGATTCAGGTACGATGATTCTAAGTGAAATAAGTCACACAGAAAAAGAAACATCATAAGATAATAGTACTACACGGAATGTAAACTTGGCTACACAGGAACTGAATTACAAAACAGAACAGGGTCTCAAATGTAGAAAACCAACTTATGCTTGCTTGAGGGGAAAGGTGAGTTGGGGTGCTGCATGAAACCAGAGATTGAAATTAGCACAGATACCGTTCCATAAGCCAAATATGTAATAGACAAGAGCTACTCCTTGCTCATCGAAGTGGAATCAACACCCCATATTAAACGCCTAAGAATATACCTGACTAGTAAGAATATTAAAGCCTACGGATTTATATGTCTCCGAAAGAGAATCAAGCGTGTGTACAGCGGCATAAACGCAGCAGTGATAGGATTGGTGAGGTTCGGTGAGCAAATGCAGACCCTTTGAAGTCATACTGCATGGTACCCATTCCATGGGTCTCAACTCTCCAGGTTTAAGGGATTCTTCCTTCAGCTGAAATATGCATGTGGAACACAGAGTATGATCCACCGTGTGATCAGGAAACGTGTTCAAATGTGTCTCAGTTTTCATCCCCTCGTACTCGGGTGCAACATTCAAGACGCTTTACTAACACTCTCCCCACTTGGAGAGTCAGTGTCTTTAAACTCCTGTTTGGCCCAGTTTGCAATTTCTGCGGAAAATGTACAGGAATAGGGAGAACCAATGAGAAACTAGCTGGAGGTGTCTGGACGGGCAAATTTAACTCTCATTTCCCACCAGAAAGAGGAATTAACCAAAGGCTCAGCGTGCCGTGCCGGAACCACACTAGGGCCTGAAGCAATCCTGCGGTGTTGCGGCCAGCTCACAAGAAAGCGAGTTGAAGAAAGGAGCTCAGGGTCACTGTAATTCACAAACCTGCAGAGTTATAAATGACAGCTATCGTCCAAAAATATATTGAAGTAAGGCTGCCAAGAGGACTTGAAAGCGGGGCAGAATTGCAGGAAACCGATTTCAGGAGGTAGACGAGAATTGCATGTAAAGCATAGGAAAAGAGGCAGAACGTCCACAATGATGCACTTGGCCAAAAAGGGCGTATGTGTTCTTTCCTGAATATATTCAGGAAAAAACGCATACGCCCTTTTTGGCCAACCAAGCAGGCTTGCAAAGGAAATCTACACTACAATGAAGTCTCACTGCCCCCCGGTCAAAAGGGCCATCTGAAGAAAGTGTAATATCCAGAAAGGCAGGACTTGGCATGGAGAACTGGGAGCCTTGTTATGCTGATGGGCGGGATGTAAATTGCCAACAGCCACTCTGGAGAAGTGTATGGTGTTTCCTGAAACATCTAAAAAACAAAGCAACAGAGCCTAGGGCACTTCCACTTATGGTCCTATAGCTTAGGGAAATTAAAATCAAAAAGACACAGCCTCCCCAAACTTTGGGACGGCTCTGTTTACAAGAACCTCGTTTACTGTACAAGTTCAATATCACTGAAAGCGAAAAATGGATAAAGAAGTTGTGGTACTTACGTACAATGCAATATCACTCAGCAATGAAATCTATGTCATCAGGCCCATAGCAGCATAATGAGTGGATTCAGGTATGATGATTCTAAGTGAAATAATTCACACAGAAAAAGAAACATCATAAGATATCACTACTACACGGAATGTAAACTTGGCTACAAAGGAACTGAATTACAAAACAGAACAGGGTGTCAAATGTAGAAAACCAACTTATGCTTGCTTAAGGGGAAAGGTGAGTTGGGGTGCTGCATGAAACCAGAGATTGAAATTAGCACAGATACCGCTCCATAAGCCAAATATGTAATAGACAAGAGCTACTCCTTGCTCAACGAAGTGGACTCAACACCCCATATTAAACGCCTAAGAATATACCTGACTAGAAATAATCTTAAAACCTACGGATTTATATGTCTCCGAAAGAGAATCAAGCGTGTGTACAGCGGCATAAACGCAGCAGTGATAGGATTGGTGAGGTTCGGTGAGCAAATGCAGACCCTTTGAAGTCATATTGCATGGTACCCATTCCATGGGTCTCAACTCTCCAAGTTTAAGGGATTCTTCCTTCAGCTAAAACATGCATGTGGAACACAGAGTATGATCCACCGTGTGATCAGCAAACATGTTCAAATGTGTCTCAGTTTTCGTCCCCTGGTACTCGGGTGCAACACTCCAGACGCTTTACTAACAATCTCTCCACTTGGAGAGTCAGTGCCTTTAACCTCCTCTATGGCCCAGTTTGCAATTTCTGCGGAAAATGTACAGGAATAGGGAGAACCAATGATAAACTAGCTGGAGGTGTCTGGACGGGCAAATTTAACTCTCATTTCCCACCAGGAAGAGGAATTAACCAAAGGCTCAGCGTGCCGTGCCGGATCCACACTAGGACCTGAAGCAATCCTGTGGTGTTGCGGCCAGCTCACAAAAAAGCGAGTTGAAGAAAGGAGCTCAGGGACACTGTAATTCACAAACCTGCAGAGTTATAAATGACAGCTATCGTCCAAAAATATATTGAAGTAAGGCTGCCAAGAGGATTTGAAAGTGGTGCAGAATTGCACGAAACCGATTTCAGGAGGTAGACTGGAATTGCATGTAAAGCATAGGAAAAGAGGCAGAACGTCCACAATGATGCACTTGGCCAAAAAGGGTGTATGTGTTTTTTCCTGAATTCAGGAAAAAACGCATACGCCCTTTTTGGCCAACCAAGAAAGCTTGCAAAGGAAATCTGCACTACAATGAAGTCTCACTGCCGCCCAGTCAAAAGGGCCATCTGAAAAATGTGTAAAATCCAGAAAGGCAGGACAGGCCATGGAGAACTGGGAGCCTTGTTATGCTGATGGGCGGGATGTAAATTGCCAACAGCCACTCTGGAGAAGTGTATGGTGTTTCCTGAAACATCTAAAAAACAAAGCAACAGAGCCTAGGGCACTTCCACTTATGGTCCTATAGCTTAGGGAAATTAAAATCAAAAAGACACAGTCACCCCAAAGTTTGGGACGGCTCTGTTTACAAGAACCTCGTTTACGGTACAAGTTCAATATCGCAAAAAGCGAGAAATGGATAAAGAAGTTGTGGTACTTACGTACAATGCAATATCACTCAGCAATGAAATCTATGTCATCAGGCCCGTAGCAGCATAATGAGTGGATGCAGGTATGATGAGTCTAAGTGAAATAAGTCACACAGAAAAAGAAACATCATAGGATATCACTACTACATGGAATGTAAACTTGGCTACACAGGAACTGAATTACAAAACAGAACAGGGTGTCAAATGTAGAAAACCAACTTATGCTTGCTTAAGGGGAAAGGTGAGTTGGGGTGCTGCATGAAACCAGAGATTGAAATTAGCACAGATACCGTTCCATAAGCCAAATATGCAATAGACAAGAGCTACCCCTTGCTGAACGAAGTGGACTCAACACCCCATATTAAACGCCTAAGAATATACCTGACTAGAAATAATCTTAAAACCTACGGATTTATATGTCTCCGAAAGATAATCAAGCGTGTGTACAGCGGCATAAACGCAGCAGTGATAGGATTGGTGAGGTGCGGTGAGCAAATGCAGACCCTTTGAAGTCATATTGCATGGTACCCATTCCATGGGTCTCAACTCTCCAGGTTTAAGGGATTCTTCCTTCAGCTAAAACATGCATGTGGAACCCAGAGTATGATCCACCGTGTGATCGGGAAACGTGTTCAAATGTGTCTCGTTTTCATCCCTGGTACTCGGGTGCAACATTCCAGATGCTTTACTAACACTCTCCCCACTTGGAGAGTCAGTGCCTTTAACCTCCTGTTTCGCCCAGTTTGTAATTTCTGTGGAAAATGAACAGGAATAGGGAGAACGAAAGAGAGACTAGCTGGAGGTGTCTGGACGGGCAAATTTAACTCTCATTTCCCACCAGGAAGAGGAATTAACCAAAGGCTCAGCGTGCCGTGCTGGAACTACACTAGGGCCTGAAGCAATCCTGCGGTGTTGCGGCCGGCTCACAAGAAAGCGAGTTGAAGAAAGGAGCTCAGGGGCACTGTAATTCACAAACCTGCAGAGTTATAAATGACAGCTATCGTCCAAAAATATATTGAAGTAAGGCTGCCAAGAGGACTTGAAAGCGGGGCAGAATTGCAGGAAACCGATTTCAGGAGGTAGACAGGAATTGCATGTAAAGCATAGGAAAAGAGGCAGAACGTCCACAATGATGCATTTGGCCAAAAAGGGCGTATGCGTTTTTTCCTGAATATATTCAGGAAAAAACGCATACGCCCTTTTTGGCCAACCAAGCAAGCTTGCAAAGGAAATCTGCACTACAATGAAGTCTCACTGCCCCCCGGTCAAAAGGGCCATCTGAAAAAAGTGTAAAATCCAGAAAGGCAGGACAGGCCATGGAGAACTGGGAGCCTTGTTATGCTGGTGGGCAGGATGTAAATTGCCAACAGCCACTCTGGAGAAGTGTATGGTGTTTCCTGAAACATCTAAAAAACAAAGCAACAGAGCCTAGGGCACTTCCACTTATGGTCCTATAGCTTAGGGAAATTAAAATAAAAAAGACACAGCCACCCAAAAGTTTGGGACGGCTCTGTTTACAAGAACCTCGTTTATGATACAAGTTCAATATCACAGAAAGCGAGAAATGGATAAAGAAGTTGTGGTACTTACGTACAATGCAATATCACTCAGCAATGAAATCTATGTCATCAGGCCCGTAGCAGCATAATGAGTGGATTCAGGTACGATGATTCTAAGTGAAATAAGTCACACAGAAAAAGAAACATCATAAGATGTCACCAATACACGGAATGTAAACTTGGCTACACAGGTACTGAATTACAAAACAGAACAGGGTCTCAAATGTAGAAAAGCAACATATGCTTGCTTAAGGGGAAAGGTGAGTTGGGGTGCTGCATGAAACCAGAGATTGAAATTAGCACAGATACCGTTCCATAAGCCAAATATGCAATAGACAAGAGCTACTCCTTGCTCAACGAAGTGGACTCAACACCCCATATTAAACGCCTAAGAATATACCTGACTAGAAATAATCTTAAAACCTACGGATTTATATGTCTCCGAAAGAGAATCAAGCGTGTGTACAGTGGCATAAACGCAGCAGTGATAGGATTGGTGACGTTTGCTGAGCAAATGCAGACCCTTTGAAGTCATATTGCATGGTACCCATTCCATGGGTCTCAACTCTCCAGGTTTAAGGGATTCTTCCTTCAGCTAAAACATGCATGTGGAACCCAGAGTATGATCCACCGTGTGATCGGGAAACGTGTTCAAATGTGTCTCGTTTTCGTCCCCTGGTACTCGGGTGCAACATTCCACATGCTTTACTAACACTCGCCCCACTTGGAGAGTCAGTGCCTTTAACCTCCTGTTTGGCCCAGTTTGTAATTTCTGTGGAAAATGAACAGGAATAGGGAGAACGAAAGAGAGACTAGCTGGAGGTGTCTGGACGGGCAAATTTAACTCTCATTTCCCACCAGGAAGAGGAATTAACCAAAGGCTCAGCGTGCCGTGCCGGAACTACACTAGGGCCTGAAGCAATCCTGCGGTGTTGCGGCCAGCTCACAAGAAAGCGAGTTGAAGAAACGAGCTCAGGGACACTGTAATTCACAAACCTGCAGAGTTATAAATGACAGCTATCGTCCAAAAATATATTGAAGTAAGGCTGCCAAGAGGACTTGAAAGCGGGGCAGAATTGCAGGAAATCGATTTCAGGAGGTAGATTGGAATTGCATGTAAAGCATAGGAAAAGAGGCAGAACGTCCACAATGATGCACTTGGCCAAAAAGGGCGTATGCGTTTTTTCCTGAATATATTCAGGAAAAAACGCATACGCCCTTTTTGGCCAACCAAGCAAGCTTGCAAAGGATATCTGCACTACAATGAAGTCTCACTGCCGCCCGGTCAAAAGGGCCATCTGAAAAAAGTGTAAAATCCAGAAAGGCAGGACAGGCCATGGAGAACTGGGAGCCTTGTTATGCTGATGGGCGGGATGTAAATTGCCAACAGCCACTCTGGAGAAGTGTATGGTGTTTCCTGAAACATCTAAAAAACAAAGCAACAGAGCCTAGGGCACTTCCACTTATGGTCCTATAGCTTAGGGAAATTAAAATCAAAAAGACACAGCCTCCCCAAACTTTGGGACGGCTCTGTTTACAAGAACCTCGTTTACTGTACAAGTTCAATATCACAGAAAGCGAAAAATGGATACAGAAGTTGTGGTACTTACGTACAATGCAATATCACTCAGCAATGAAATCTATGTCATCAGGCCCATAGCAGCATAATGAGTGGATTCAGGTATGATGATTCTAAGTGAAATAATTCACACAGAAAAAGAAACATCATAAGATATCACTACTACACGGAATGTAAACTTGGCTACAAAGGAACTGAATTACAAAACAGAACAGGGTGTCAAATGTAGAAAACCAACTTATGCTTGCTTAAGGGGAAAGGTGAGTTGGGGTGCTGCATGAAACCAGAGATTGAAATTAGCACAGATACCGCTCCATAAGCCAAATATGTAATAGACAACAGCTACACCTTGCTCAACGAAGTGGACTCAACACCCCATATTAAACGCCTAAGAATATACCTGACTAGAAATAATCTTAAAACCTACGGATTTATATGTCTCCGAAAGAGAATCAAGCGTGTGTACAGCGGCATAAACGCAGCAGTGATAGGATTGGTGAGGTTCGGTGAGCAAATGCAGACCCTTTGAAGTCATATTGCATGGTACCCATTCCATGGGTCTCAACTCTCCAAGTTTAAGGGATTCTTCCTTCAGCTAAAACATGCATGTGGAACACAGAGTATGATCCACCGTGTGATCAGCAAACATGTTCAAATGTGTCTCAGTTTTCGTCCCCTGGTACTCGGGTGCAACACTCCAGACGCTTTACTAACAATCTCTCCACTTGGAGAGTCAGTGCCTTTAACCTCCTCTATGGCCCAGTTTGCAATTTCTGCGGAAAATGTACAGGAATAGGGAGAACCAATGATAAACTAGCTGGAGGTGTCTGGACGGGCAAATTTAACTCTCATTTCCCACCAGGAAGAGGAATTAACCAAAGGCTCAGCGTGCCGTGCCGCATCCACACTAGGACCTGAAGCAATCCTGTGGTGTTGCGGCCAGCTCACAAAAAAGCGAGTTGAAGAAAGGAGCTCAGGGACACTGTAATTCACAAACCTGCAGAGTTATAAATGACAGCTATCGTCCAAAAATATATTGAAGTAAGGCTGCCAAGAGGATTTGAAAGTGGTGCAGAATTGCACGAAACCGATTTCAGGAGGTAGACTGGAATTGCATGTAAAGCATAGGAAAAGAGGCAGAACGTCCACAATGATGCACTTGGCCAAAAAGGGCGTATGTGTTTTTTCCTGAATTCAGGAAAAAACGCATACGCCCTTTTTGGCCAACCAAGAAAGCTTGCAAAGGAAATCTGCACTACAATGAAGTCTCACTGCCGCCCAGTCAAAAGGGCCATCTGAAAAATGTGTAAAATCCAGAAAGGCAGGACAGGCCATGGAGAACTGGGAGCCTTGTTATGCTGATGGGCGGGATGTAAATTGC
Source organism: Leucopleurus acutus (assembly GCF_964270905.1). Lineage (NCBI taxonomy): Eukaryota > Metazoa > Chordata > Mammalia > Artiodactyla > Delphinidae > Leucopleurus > Leucopleurus acutus. The sequence goes on along the minus strand of NW_028138689.1, from coordinate 49,485 downwards.
CAACAGCCACTCTGGAGAAGTGTATGGTGTTTCCTGAAACATCTAAAAAACAAAGCAACAGAGCCTAGGGCACTTCCATTTATGGTCCTATAGCTTAGGGAAATTAAAATCAAAAAGACACAGTCACCCCAAAGTTTGGGACGGCTCTGTTTACAAGAACCTCGTTTACGGTACAAGTTCAATATCGCAAAAAGCGAGAAATGGATAAAGAAGTTGTGGTACTTACGTACAATGCAATATCACTCAGCAATGAAATCTATGTCATCAGGCCCGTAGCAGCATAATGAGTGGATGCAGGTATGATGAGTCTAAGTGAAATAAGTCACACAGAAAAAGAAACATCATAGGATATCACTACTACATGGAATGTAAACTTGGCTACACAGGAACTGAATTACAAAACAGAACAGGGTCTCAAATGTAGAAAACCAACTTATGCTTGCTTAAGGGGAAAGGTGAGTTGGGGTGCTGCATGAAACCAGAGATTGAAATTAGCACAGATACCGTTCCATAAGCCAAATATGCAATAGACAAGAGCTACCCCTTGCTGAACGAAGTGGACTCAACACCCCATATTAAACGCCTAAGAATATACCTGACTAGAAATAATCTTAAAACCTACGGATTTATATGTCTCCGAAAGAGAATCAAGCGTGTGTACAGCGGCATAAACGCAGCAGTGATAGGATTGGTGAGGTGCGGTGAGCAAATGCAGACCCTTTGAAGTCATATTGCATGGTACCCATTCCATGGGTCTCAACTCTCCAGGTTTAAGGGATTCTTCCTTCAGCTAAAACATGCATGTGGAACCCAGAGTATGATCCACCGTGTGATCGGGAAACGTGTTCAAATGTGTCTCGTTTTCATCCCTGGTACTCGGGTGCAACATTCCAGATGCTTTACTAACACTCTCCCCACTTGGAGAGTCAGTGCCTTTAACCTCCTGTTTCGCCCAGTTTGTAATTTCTGTGGAAAATGAACAGGAATAGGGAGAACGAAAGAGAGACTAGCTGGAGGTGTCTGGACGGGCAAATTTAACTCTCATTTCCCACCAGGAAGAGGAATTAACCAAAGGCTCAGCGTGCCGTGCTGGAACTACACTAGGGCCTGAAGCAATCCTGCGGTGTTGCGGCCGGCTCACAAGAAAGCGAGTTGAAGAAAGGAGCTCAGGGGCACTGTAATTCACAAACCTGCAGAGTTATAAATGACAGCTATCGTCCAAAAATATATTGAAGTAAGGCTGCCAAGAGGACTTGAAAGCGGGGCAGAATTGCAGGAAACCGATTTCAGGAGGTAGACGGGAATTGCATGTAAAGCATAGGAAAAGAGGCAGAACGTCCACAATGATGCACTTGGCCAAAAAGGGCGTATGCGTTTTTTCCTGAATATATTCAGGAAAAAACGCATACGCCCTTTTTGGCCAACCAAGCAAGCTTGCAAAGGTAATCTGCACTACAATGAAGTCTCACTGCCCCCCGGTCAAAAGGGCCATCTGAAAAAAGTGTAAAATCCAGAAAGGCAGGACAGGCCATGGAGAACTGGGAGCCTTGTTATGCTGGTGGGCGGGATGTAAATTGCCAACAGCCACTCTGGAGAAGTGTATGGTGTTTCCTGAAACATCTAAAAAACAAAGCAACAGAGCCTAGGGCACTTCCACTTATGGTCCTATAGCTTAGGGAAATTAAAATAAAAAAGACACAGCCACCCAAAAGTTTGGGACGGCTCTGTTTACAAGAACCTCGTTTATGATACAAGTTCAATATCACAGAAAGCGAGAAATGGATAAAGAAGTTGTGGTACTTACGTACAATGCAATATCACTCAGCAATGAAATCTATGTCATCAGGCCCGTAGCAGCATAATGAGTGGATTCAGGTACGATGATTCTAAGTGAAATAAGTCACACAGAAAAAGAAACATCATAAGATGTCACCAATACACGGAATGTAAACTTGGCTACACAGGTACTGAATTACAAAACAGAACAGGGTCTCAAATGTAGAAAAGCAACTTATGCTTGCTTAAGGGGAAAGGTGAGTTGGGGTGCTGCATGAAACCAGAGATTGAAATTAGCACAGATACCGTTCCATAAGCCAAATATGCAATAGACAAGAGCTACTCCTTGCTGAACGAAGTGGACTCAACACCCCATATTAAACGCCTAAGAATATACCTGACTAGAAATAATCTTAAAACCTACGGATTTATATGTCTCCGAAAGAGAATCAAGCGTGTGTACAGCGGCATAAACGCAGCAGTGATAGGATTGGTGACGTTTGCTGAGCAAATGCAGACCCTTTGAAGTCATATTGCATGGTACCCATTCCATGGGTCTCAACTCTCCAGGTTTAAGGGATTCTTCCTTCAGCTAAAACATGCATGTGGAACCCAGAGTATGATCCACCGTGTGATCGGGAAACGTGTTCAAATGTGTCTCGTTTTCGTCCCCTGGTACTCGGGTGCAACATTCCACATGCTTTACTAACACTCTCCCCACTTGGAGAGTCAGTGCCTTTAACCTCCTGTTTGGCCCAGTTTGTAATTTCTGTGGAAAATGAACAGGAATAGGGAGAACGAAAGAGAGACTAGCTGGAGGTGTCTGGACGGGCAAATTTAACTCTCATTTCCCACCAGGAAGAGGAATTAACCAAAGGCTCAGCGTGCCGTGCCGGAACCACACTAGGGCCTGAAGCAATCCTGCGGTGTTGCGGCCAGCTCACAAGAAAGCGAGTTGAAGAAACGAGCTCAGGGACACTGTAATTCACAAACCTGCAGAGTTATAAATGACAGCTATCGTCCAAAAATATATTGAAGTAAGGCTGCCAAGAGGACTTGAAAGCGGGGCAGAATTGCAGGAAATCGATTTCAGGAGGTAGATTGGAATTGCATGTAAAGCATAGGAAAAGAGGCAGAACGTCCACAATGATGCACTTGGCCAAAAAGGGCGTATGCGTTTTTTCCTGAATATATTCAGGAAAAAACGCATACGCCCTTTTTGGCCAACCAAGCAAGCTTGCAAAGGATATCTGCACTACAATGAAGTCTCACTGCCGCCCGGTCAAAACGGCCATCTGAAAAAAGTGGAAAATCCAGAAAGGCAGGACAGGCCATGGAGAACTGGGAGCCTTGTTATGCTGATGGGCGGGATGTAAATTGCCAACAGCCACTCTGGAGAAGTGTATGGTGTTTCCTGAAACATCTAAAAAACAAAGCAACAGAGCCTAGGGCACTTCCACTTATGGTCCTATAGCTTAGGGAAATTAAATTCAAAAAGACACAGTCACCCCAAAGTTTGGGACGGCTCTGTTTACAAGAACCTCGTTTACGGTACAAGTTCAATATCGCAAAAAGCGAGAAATGGATAAAGAAGTTGTGGTACTTACGTACAATGCAATATCACTCAGCAATGAAATCTATGTCATCAGGCCCGTAGCAGCATAATGAGTGGATTCAGGTATGATGATTCTAAGTGAAATAAGTCACACAAAAAAGAAACATCATAAGATAATAGTACTACACGGAATGTAAACTTGGCTACACAGGAACTGAATTACAAAACAGAACAGGGTCTCAAATGTAGAAAACCAACTTATGCTTGCTTGAGGGGAAAGGTGAGTTGGGGTGCTGCATGAAACCAGAGATTGAAATTAGCACAGATACCGTTCCATAAGCCAAATATGTAATAGACAAGAGCTACTCCTTGCTCATCGAAGTGGAATCAACACCCCATATTAAACGCCTAAGAATATACCTGACTAGTAAGAATATTAAAACCTACGGATTTATATGTCTCCGAAAGAGAATCAAGCGTGTGTACAGCGGCATAAACGCAGCAGTGATAGGATTGGTGAGGTTCGGTGACCAAATGCAGACCCTTTGAAGTCATATTGCATGGTACCCATTCCATGGGTCTCAACTCTCCAGGTTTAAGGGATTCTTCCTTTAGCTGAAACATGCATGTGGAACACAGAGTATGATCCACCGTGTGATCAGGAAACGTGTTCAAATGTGTCTCAGTTTTCATCCCCTCGTACTCGGGTGCAACATTCAAGACGCTTTACTAACACTCTCCCCACTTGGAGAGTCAGTGTCTTTAAACTCCTGTTTGGCCCAGTTTGCAATTTCTGCGGAAAATGTACAGGAATAGGGAGAACCAATGAGAAACTAGCTGGAGGTGTCTGGACGGGCAAATTTAACTCTCATTTCCCACCAGAAAGAGGAATTAACCAAAGGCTCAGCATGCCGTGCTGGAACCACACTAGGGCCTGAAGCAATCCTGCGGTGTTGCGGCCAGCTCACAAGAAAGCGAGTTGAAGAAAGGAGCTGAGGGGCACTGTAATTCACAAACCTGCAGAGTTATAAATGACAGCTATCGTCCAAAAATATATTGAAGTAAGGCTGCCAAGAGGACTTGAAAGCGGGGCAGAATTGCAGGAAACCGATTTCAGGAGGTAGACGGGAATTGCATGTAAAGCATAGGAAAAGAGGCAGAACGTCCACAATGATGCACTTGGCCAAAAAGGGCATATGTGTTTTTTCCTGAATATATTCAGGAAAAAACGCATACGCCCTTTTTCGCCAACCAAGCAGGCTTTCAAATGAAATCTACACTACAATGAAGTCTCACTGCCCCCTGGTCAAAAGGGCCATCTGAATAAAGTGTAATATCCAGAAAGGCAGGACAGGGCATGGAGAACTGGGAGCCTTGTTATGCTGATGGGCGGGATGTAAATTGTCAACAGCTACTCTGGAGAAGTGTATGGTGTTTCCTGAAACATCTAAAAAACAAAGCAACAGAGCCTAGGGCACATCCACTTATGGTCCTATAGCTTAGGGAAATTAAAATCAAAAAGACACAGCCTCCCCAAACTTTGGGATGGCTCTGTTTACAAGAACCTCGTTTACGGTACAAGTTCAATATCACAGAAAGCAAAAAATGGATACAGAAGTTGTGGTACTTACGTACAATGCAATATCACTCAGCAATGAAATCTATGTCATCAGGCCCGTAGCAGCATAATGAGTGGATTCAGGTATGATGATTCTAAGTGAAATAAGTCACACAGAAAAAGAAACATCATAAGATATCACCAATACACGGATTGTAAACTTGGCTACACAGGAACTGAATTACAAAACAGAACAGGGTCTCAAATGTAGAAAACCAACTTATGCTTGCTTAAGGGGAAAGGTGAGTTGGGGTGCTGCATGAAACCAGAGATTGAAATTAGCACAGATGCCGTTCCATAAGCCAAATATGCAATAGACAAGAGCTACTCCTTGCTGAACGAAGTGGACTCAACACCCCATATTAAACGCCTAAGAATATACCTGACTAGAAATAATCTTAAAACCTACGGATTTATATGTCTCCGAAAGAGAATCAAGCGTGTGTACAGCGGCATAAACGCAGCAGTGATAGGATTGGTGAGGTTCGGTGAGCAAATGCAGACCCTTTGAAGTCATATTGCATGGTACCCATTCCATGGGTCTCAACTCTCCAGGTTTAAGGGATTCTTCCTTCAGCTAAAACATGCATGTGGAACCCAGAGTATGATCCACCGTGTGATCGGGAAACGTGTTCAAATGTGTCTCGTTTTCGTCCCCTGGTACTCGGGTGCAACATTCCAGATGCTTTACTAACACTCTCCCCACTTGGAGAGTCAGTGCCTTTAACCTCCTGTTTGTCCCAGTTTGTAATTTCTGTGGAAAATGAACAGGAATAGGGAGAACGAAAGAGAGACTAGCTGGAGGTGTCTGGACGGGCAAATTTAACTCTCATTTCCCACCAGGAAGAGGAATTAACCAAAGGCTCAGCATGCCGTGCCGGAACTACACTAGGGCCTGAACTAATCCTGCGGTGTTGCGGCCAGCTCACAAGAAAGCGAGTTGAAGAAAGGAGCTCAGGGGCACTGTAATTCACAAACCTGCAGAGTTATAAATGACAGCTATCGTCCAAAAATATATTGAAGTAAGGCTGCCAAGAGGACTTGAAAGCGGGGCAGAATTGCAGGAAATCGATTTCAGGAGGTACACTGGAATTGCATGTAAAGCATAGGAAAAGAGGCAGAACGTCCACAATGATGCACTTGGCCAAAAAGGGCGTATGCGTTTTTTCCTGAATTTATTCAGGAAAAAACGCATACGCCCTTTTTGGCCAACCAAGCAAGCTTGCAAAGGATATTTGCACTACAATGAAGTCTCACTGCCCCACGGTCAAAAGGGCCATCTGAAAAAAGTGTAAAATCCAGAAAGGCAGGACAGGCCATGGAGAACTGGGAGCCTTGTTATGCTGATGGGCGGGATGTAAATTGCCAACAGCCACTCTGGAGAAGTGTATGGTGTTTCCTGAAACATCCAAAAAACAAAGCAACAGAGCCTAGGGCACTTCCACTTATGGTCCTATAGCTTAGGGAAATTAAAATCAAAAAGACACAGCCACCCCAAAGTTTGGGACGGCTCTGTTTACAAGAACCTCGTTTACGGTACAAGTTCAATATCACAGAAAGCGAAAAATGGATAAAGAAGTTGTGGTACTTACGTACAATGCAATATCACTCAGCAATGAAATCTATGTCATCAGGCCCGTAGCAGCATAATGAGTGGATTCAGGTATGATGATTCTAAGTGAAATAAGTCACACAGAAAAAGAAACACCATAAGATATCACTACTACACGGAAGGTAAACTTGGCTACACAAGAACTGAGTTACAAAACAGAACAGGGTCTCAAATGTAGAAAACCAACTTATGCTTGCTTGAGGGGAAAGGTGAGTTGGGGTGCTGCATGAAACCAGAGATTGAAATTAGCACAGATACCGTTCCATAAGCCAAATATGTAATAGACAAGAGCTACTCCTTGCTCAACGAAGTGGACTCAACACCCCATATTAAACGCCTAAGAATATACCTGACTAGTAAGAATATTAAAACCTACGGATTTATATGTCTCCGAAAGAGAATCAAGCGTGTGTACAGCAGCATAAACGCAGCAGTGATAGGATTGGTGAGGTTCGGTGAGCAAATGCAGACCCTTTGAAGTCATATTGCATAGTACCCATTCCATGGGTCTCAACTCTCCAAGTTTAAGGGATTCTTCCTTCAGCTAAAACATGCATGTGGAACACAGAGTATGATCCACCATGTGATCAGGAAACGTGTTCAAATGTGTCTCAGTTTTCGTCCCCTGGTACTCGGGTGGAACACTCCAGACGCTTTACTAACACTCTCTCCACTTGGAGAGTCAGTGCCTTTAACCTCCTGTATGGCCCAGTTTGCAATTTCTGCCGAAAATGTACAGGAACAAGGAGAACCAATGAGAAACTAGCTGGAGGTGTCTGGACGGGCAAATTTAACTCTCATTTCCCACCAGGAAGAGGAATTAACCAAAGGTTCAGCGTGCCGTGCCGGATCCACACTAGGGCCTGAAGCAATCCTGCGGTGTTGCGGCCAGCTCACAAAAAAGCGAGTTGAAGAAAGGAGCTCAGGGGCACTGTAATTCACAAACCTGCAGAGTTATAAATGACAGCTATCGTCCAAAAATATATTGAAGTAAGGCTGCCAAGAGGACTTGAAAGTGGTGCAGAATTGCACGAAACCGATTTCAGGAGGTAGACTGGAATTGCATGTAAAGCATAGGAAAAGAGGCAGAACGTCGACAACGATGCACTTGGCCAAAAAGGGCGTATGCATTTTTTCCTGAATATATTCAGGAGAAAACGCATACGCCCTTTTTGGCCAACCAAGAAAGCTTGCAAAGGAAATCTGCACTACAATGAAGTCTCACTGCCGCCCAGTCAAAAGGGCCATCTGAAAAAAGTGTAAAATCCAGAAAGGCAGGACAGGCCATGGAGAACTGGGAGCCTTGTTATGCTGGTGGGCGGGATGTAAATTGCCAACAGCCACTCTGGAGAAGTGTATGGTGTTTCCTGAAACATCTAAAAAACAAAGCAACAGAGCCTAGGGCACTTCCACTTATGGTCCTATAGCTTAGACAAATGAAAATCAAAAAGACACAGCCACCCCAAAGTTTGGGACGGCTCTGTTTACAAGAACCTCGTTTACGGTACAAGTTCAATATCACAGAAAGCGAAAAATGGATAAAGAAGTTGTGGTACTTACGTACAATGCAATATCACTCAGCAATGAAATCTATGTCATCAGGCCCGTAGCAGCATAATGAGGGGATGCAGGTACGATGATTCTAAGTGAAATAAGTCACACAGAAAAAGAAACATCATAAGATATCACTACTACACGGAATGTAAACTTGGCTACACAAGAACTGAATTACAAAACAGAACAGGGTGTCAAATGTAGAAAACCAACTTATGCTTGCTTAAGGAGAAAGGTGAGTTGGGGTGCTGCATAAAACCAGAGATTGAAATTAGCACAGATACCGTTCCATAAGCCAAATATGTAATAGACAAGAGCTACTCCTTGCTCAACGCAGTGGACTCAACACCCCATATTAAACGCCTAAGAATATACCTGAGTAGAAATAATCTTAAAACCTACGCATTGATATGTCTCCAAAAGAGAATCAAGCGTGTGTACAGCGGCATAAACGCAGCAGTGATAGGATTTGTGAGGTTCGGTGAGCAAATGCAGACCCTTTGAAGTCATACTGCATGGTACCCATTCCATGGGTCTCAACTCTCCAGGTTTAAGGGATTCTTCCTTCAGCTGAAACATGCATGTGGAACACAGAATATGATCCACCGTGTGATCAGGAAACGTGTTCAAATGTGTCTCAGTTTTCGTCCCCTGGTACTCGGGTGCAACATTCAAGACGCTTTACTAACACTCTCCCCACTTGGAGAGTCAGTGTCTTTAAACTCCTGTTTGGCCCAGTTTGCAATTTCTGCTGAAAATGTACAGGAATAGGGAGAACCAATGAGAAACTAGCTGGAGGTGTCTGGACGGGCAAATTTAACTCTCATTTCCCACCAGAAAGAGGAATTAACCAAAGGCTCAGCATGCCGTGCCCGAACCACACTAGGGCCTGAAGCAATCCTGCGGTGTTGCGGCCAGCTCACAAGAAAGCGAGTTGAAGAAAGGAGCTCAGGGGCACTGTAATTCACAAACCTGCAGAGTTATAAATGACAGCTATCGTCCAAAAATATATTGAAGTAAGGCTGCCAAGAGGACTTGAAAGCAGGGCAGGATTGCAGGAAACCGATTTCAGGAGGTAGACAGGAATTGCATGTAAAGCATAGGAAAAGAGGCAGAACGTCCACAATGATGCACTTGGCCAAAAAGGGCGTATGCGTTTTTTCCTGAATATATACAGGAAAAAACGCATACGCCCTTTTTGGCCAACCAAGCAAGCTTGCAAAGGAAATCTGCACTACAATGAAGTCTCACTGCCCCCCGGTCAAAAGGGCCATCTGAAAAAAGTGTAAAATCCAGAAAGGCAGGACAGGCCATGGAGAACTGGGAGCCTTGTTATGCTGATGGGCGGGATGTAAATTGCCAACAGCCACTCTGGAGAAGTGTATGGTGTTTCCTGAAACATCTAAAAAACAAAGCAACAGAGCCTAGGGCACTTCCACTTATGGTCCTATAGCTTAGGGAAATTAAAATCAAAAAGACACGGTCACCCCAAAGTTTGGGACGGCTCTGCTTATAAGAACCTCGTTTACGGTACAAGTTCAATATCACAGAAAGCGAAAAATGGATAAAGAAGTTGTGGTACTTACGTACAATGCAATATCACTCAGCAATGAAATCTATGTCATCAGGCCCGTAGCAGCATAATGAGTGGATTCAGGTACGATGATTGTAAGTGAAATAAGTCACACAGAAAAAGAAACATCATAAGATATCACTACTACACGGAATGTAAACTTGGCTACACAGGAACTGAATTACAAAACAGAACAGGGTCTCAAATGTAGAAAACCAACTTACGCTAGCTTAAGGGGAAAGGTGAGTTGGGGTGCTGCATGAAACCAGAGATTGAAATTAGCACAGATACCGTTCCATAAGCCAAATATGTAATAGACAAGAGCTACTCCTTGCTCAACGAAGTGGACTCAACACCCGATATTAAACGCCTAAGAATATACCTGACTAGAAATAATCTAAAAACCTACGGATTTATATGTCTCCGAAAGACAATCAAGCGTGTGTACAGCAGCATAAACGCAGCAGTGATAGGATTGGTGAGGTTCGGTGAGCAAATGCAGACCCTTTGAAGTCATATTGCATGGTACCCATTCCATGGGTCTCAACTCTCCAGGTTTAAGGGATTCTTCCTTCAGCTAAAACATGCATGTGGAACCCAGAGTATGATCCACCGTGTGATCGGGAAACGTGTTCACATGTGTCTCAGTTTTCGTCCCCTGGTACTCGGGTGCAAACTCCAGACGCTTTACTAACACTCTCCCCACTTGGAGAGTCAGTGCCTTTAACCTCCTGTTTGGCCCAGTTTGCAATTTCTGCGGAAAATGTACAGGAATAGGGAGAACCAATGAGAGACTAGCTGGGGGTGTCTGGACGGGCAAATTTAACTCTCATTTCCCACCAGGAAGAGGAATTAACCAAAGGCTCAGTGTGCCGTGCCGGAACCACACTAGGGCCTGAAGCAATCCTGCGGTGTTGCGGCCAGCTCACAAGAAAGCGAGTTGAAGAAAGGAGCTCAGGGGCACTGTAATTCACAAACCTGCAGAGTTATAAATGACAGCTATCGTCCAAAAATATATTGAAGTAAGGCTGCCAAGAGGACTTGAAAGCGGGGCAGAATTGCAGGAAACCGATTTCAGGAGGTAGACGGGAATTGCATGTAAAGCATAGGAAAAGAGGCAGAACGTCCACAATGATGCACTTGGCCAAAAAGGGCGTATGCGTTTTTTCCTGCATATATTCAGGAAAAAACGCATACGCCCTTTTTGGCCAACCAAGCAAGCTTGCAAAGGAAATCTGCACTACAATGAAGTCTCACTGCCCCCCGGTCAAAAGGGCCATCTGAAAAAAGTGTAAAATCCAGAAAGGCAGGACAGGCCATGGAGAACTGGGAGCTTTGTTATGCTGATGGGTGGGATGTAAATTGCCAACAGCCACTCGGGAGAAGTGTATGGTGTTTCCTGAAACATCTAAAAAACAAAGCAACAGAGCCTAGGGCACTTCCACTTATGGTCCTATAGCTTAGGGAAATTAAAATCAAAAAGACACAGCCACCCCAAAGTTTGGGACGGCTCTGTTTACAAGAACCTCGTTTACGGTACAAGTTCAATATCACAGAAAGCGAAAAATGGATAAAGAAGTTGTGGTACTTACGTACAATGCAATATCACTCAGCAATGAAATCTATGTCATCAGGCCTGTCGCAGCATAATGAGTGGATTCAGGTACGATGATTCTAAGTGAAATAAGTCACACAGAAAAAGAAACATCATAAGATATCACTACTACACGGAATGTAAACTTGGCTACACAGGAACTGAATTACAAAACAGAACAGGGTCTCAAATGTAGAAAACCAACTTATGCTTGCTTAAGGGGAAAGGTGAGTTGGGGTGCTGCATGAAACCAGAGATTGAAATTAGCACAGATACCGTGCCATAAGCCAAAAATGTAATAGACAAGAGCTACTCCTTGCTAAACGAAGTGTACTCAACACCCCATATTAAACGCCTAAGAATACACCTGACTAGTAAGAATCTTAAAACCTGTGGATTTATATGTCTCCGAAAGAGAATCAAGCGTGTGTACGGCGGCATAAACGCAGCAGTGATAGGATTGGTGAGGTTCGGTGAGCAAATGCAGACCCTTTGAAGTCATATTGCATGGTACCCATTCCATGGGTCTCAACTCTCCAGGTTTAAGGGATTCTTCCTTCAGCTAAAACATGCATGTGGAACCCAGAGTATGATCCACCGTGTGATCGGGAAACGTGTTCCAATGTGTCTCAGTTTTCGTCCCCTGGTACTAGGGTGCAACATTCAAGACGCTTTACTAACACTCTCCCCACTTGGAGAGTCAGTGCCTTTAAACTCCTGTTTGGCCCAGTTTGCAATTTCTGCGGAAAATGTACAGGAATAGGGAGAACCAATGAGAGACTAGCTGGAGGTGTCTGGACGGGCAAATTTAACTTTCATTTCCCACCAGGAAGAGGAATTAATCAAAGGTTCAGCATGCCGTGCCGGAACCACACTAGGGCCTGAAGCAATCCTGCGGTGTTGCGGCCAGCTCACAAGAAAGCGAGTTGAAGAAAGGAGCTAAGGGGCACTGTAATTCACAAACCTGCAGAGTTATAAATGACAGCTATCGTCCAAAAATATATTGAAGTAAGGCTGCCAAGAGGACTTGAAAGCGGGGCAGAATTGCAGGAAACCGATTTCAGGAGGTAGACGGGAATTGCATGTAAAGCATAGGAAAAGAGGCAGAACGTCCACAATGATGCACTTGGCCAAAAAGGGCGTATGCGTTTTTTCCTGAATATATTCAGGAAAAAACGCATACGCCCTTTTTGGCCAACCAAGCAAGCTTGCAAAGGAAATCTGCACTACAATGAGGTCTCACTGCCCCCCGGTCAAAAGGGCCATCTGAAAAAAGTGTAAAATCCAGAAAGGCAACACAGGACATGGAGAATTGGGAGCCTTGTTATGCTGATGGGCGGGATGTAAATTGCCAACAGCCACTCTGGAGAAGTGTATGGTGTTTCCTGAAACATCTAAAAAACAAAGCAACAGAGCCTAGGGCACTTCCACTTATGGTCCTATAGCTTAGGGAAATTAAAATCAAAAAGACACAGCCACCCCAAAGTTAGGGACGGCTCTGTTTACAAGAACCTTGTTTACAGTACAAGTTCAATATCACAGAAAGCGAAAAATGGATAAAGAAGTTGTGGTACTTACGTACAATGCAATATCACTCAGCAATGAAATCTATGTAATCAGGCCCGTAACAGCATAATGAGTGGATTAAGGTACGATGATTGTAAGTGAAATAAGTCACACAGAAAAAGAAACATCATAAGATATCACTACTACACGTAATGTAAACTTGGCTACACAGGAACTGAATTACAAAACAGAACAGGGTCTCAAATGTAGAAAACCAACTTATGCTTGCTTAAGAGGAAAGGTGAGTTGGGGTGCTGCATGAAACCAGAGATTGAAATTAGCACAGATACCGTTCCATAAGCCAAATATGTAATAGACAAGAGCTACTCCTTGCTCAACGAAGTGGACTCAACACCCCATATTAAACGCCTAAGAATATACCTGACTAGTAAGAATATTAAAACCTACCGATTTATATGTCTCCGAAAGAGAATCAAGCGTGTGTACGGCGGCATAAACGCAGCAGTGATAGGATTGGTGAAGTTCGGTGAGCAAATGCAGACCCTTTGAAGTCATATTGCATGGTACCCATTCCATGGGTCTCAACTCTCCAGGTTTAAGGGATTCTTCCTTCAGCTAAAACATGCATGTGGAACCCAGAGTATGATCCACCGTGTGATCGGGAAACGTGTTCAAATGTGTCTCAGTTTTCGTCCCGTGGAGCTCGGGTGCAACATTCCAGATGCTTTACTAACACTCTCCCCACTTGGAGAGTCAGTGCCTTTAATCTCCTGTTTGGCCCAGTTTGCAATTTCTGTGGAAAATGAACAGGAATAGGGAGAACCAAAGAGAGACTAGCTGGAGGTGTCTGGACGGGCAAATTTAATTCTCATTTCCCACCAGGAAGAGGAATTAACCAAAGGCTCAGCGTGCCGTGCCGGAACCACACTAGGGCCTGAAGCAATCCTGCGGTGTTGCGGCCAGCTCAAAAGAAAGCGAGTTGAAGAAAGGAGCTCAGGGGCACTGTAATTCACAAACCTGCAGAGTTATAAAGGACAGCTATCGTCCAAAAATATATTGAAGTAAGGCTGCCAAGAGGACTTGAAAGCGGGGCAGAATTGCAGGAAACCGATTTCAGGAGGTAGACGGGAATTGCATGTACAGCATAGGAAAAGAGGCAGAACGTCCACAATGATGCACTTGGCCAAAAAGGGCGTATGCGTTTTTTCCTGAATATATTCAGGAAAAAACGCATACGCCCTTTTTGGCCAACCAAGCAAGCTTGCAAAGGATATCTGAACTACAATGAAGTCTCACTGCCCCCCGGTCAAAAGGGCCATCTGAAAAAAGTGTAAAATCCAGAAAGGCAGGACAGGCCATGGAGAACTGGGAGCCTTGTTATGCTGATGGGCGGGATGTAAATTGCCAACAGCCACTCTGAAGAAGTGTATGGTGTTTCCTGAAACATCTAAAAAACAAAGCAACGGAGCCTAGGGCACTTCCACTTATGGTCCTATAGCTTAGGGAAATTAAAATCAAAAAGACACGGACACCCCAAAGTTTGGGACGGCTCTGCTTATAAGAACCTCGTTTACGGTACAAGTTCAATATCACAGAAAGCGAAAAATGGATAAAGAAGTTGTGGTACTTACGTACAATGCAATATCACTCAGCAATGAAATCTATGTCATCAGGCCCGTAGCAGCATAATGAGTGGATTCAGGTACGATGATTGTAAGTGAAATAAGTCACACAGAAAAAGAAACATCATAAGATATCACTACTACACGGAATGTAAACTTGGCTACACAGGAACTGAATTACAAAACAGAACAGGGTCTCAAATGTAGAAAACCAACTTACGCTAGCTTAAGGGGAAAGGTGAGTTGGGGTGCTGCATGAAACCAGAGATTGAAATTAGCACAGATACCGTTCCATAAGCCAAATATGTAATAGACAAGAGCTACTCCTTGCTCAACGAAGTGGACTCAACACCCGATATTAAACGCCTAAGAATATACCTGACTAGAAATAATCTAAAAACCTACGGATTTATATGTCTCCGAAAGACAATCAAGCGTGTGTACAGCAGCATAAACGCAGCAGTGATAGGATTGGTGAGGTTCGGTGAGCAAATGCAGACCCTTTGAAGTCATATTGCATGGTACCCATTCCATGGGTCTCAACTCTCCAGGTTTAAGGGATTCTTCCTTCAGCTAAAACATGCATGTGGAACACAGAGTATGATCCACCGTGTGATCAGGAAACGTGTTCAAATGTGTCTCAGTTTTCGTCCCCTGGTACTCGGGTGCAACACTCCAGACGCTTTACTAACACTCTCTCCACTTGGAGAGTCAGTGCCTTTAACCTCCTGTATGGCCCAGTTTGCAATTTGTGCGGAAAATGTACAGGAATAGGGAGAACCAATGATAAACTAGCTGGAGGTGTCTGGACGGGCAAATTTAACTCTCATTTCCCACCAGGAAGAGGAATTAACCAAAGGCTCAGCGTGCCGCGCCGGATCCACACTAGGGCCTGAAGCAATCCTGTGGTGTTGCGGCCAGCTCACAAAAAAGCGAGTTGAAGAAAGGAGCTCAGGGGCACTGTAATTCACAAACCTGCAGAGTTATAAATGACAGCTATCGTCCAAAAATATATTGAAGTAAGGCTGCCAAGAGGACTTGAAAGCGGGGCAGAATTGCAGGAAATCGATTTCAGGAGGTACACTGGAATTGCATGTAAAGCATAGGAAAAGAGGCAGAACGTCCACAATGATGCACTTGGCCAAAAAGAGCGTATGCGTTTTTTCCTGAATATATTCAGGAAAAAACGCATACGCCCTTTTTGGCCAACCAAGCAAGCTTGCAAAGGATATCTGCACTACAATGAAGTCTCACTGCCCCCCAGTCAAAAGGGCCATCTGAAAAAACTGTAAAATCCAGAAAGGCAGTACAGGCCATGGAGAACTGGGAGCCTTGTTATGCTGATGGGCGGGATGTAAATTGCCAGCAGCCACTCTGGAGAAGTGTATGGTGTTTCCTGAAACATCTAAAAAACAAAGCAACAGAGCCTAGGGCACTTGCACTTATGGTCCTATAGCTTAGGGAAATTAAAATCAAAAAGACACAGCCACCCCAAAGTTTGGGACGGCTCTGTTTACAAGAACCTCGTTTACGGTACAAGTTCAATATCACAGAAAGCGAAAAATGGATAAAGAAGTTGTGGTACTTACGTAGAACGCAATATCACTCAGCAATGAAATCTATGTCATCAGGCCCGTAGCAGCATAATGAGTGGATTCAGGTATGATGATTCTAAGTGAAATAAGTCACACAGGAAAAGAAACACCATAAGATATCACTACTACACGGAAGGTAAACTTGGCTACACAAGAACTGAATTACAAAACAGAACAGGGTCTCAAATGTAGAAAACCAACTTATGCTTGCTTCAGGGGAAAGGTGAGTTGGGGTGCTGCATGAAACCAGAGATTGAAATTAGCACAGATACCGTTCCATAAGCCAAATATGTAATAGACAAGAGCTACTCCTTGCTCAACGAAGTGGACTCAACACCCCATATTAAACGCTTAAGAATACACCTGACTAGAAATAATCTTAAAAACTACGGATTTATATGTCTCCGAAAGAGAATCAAGCGTGTGTACAGCGGCATAAACGCAGCAGTGATAGGATTGGTGAGGTTCGGTGAGCAAATGCAGACCCTTTGAAGTCATATTGCATGGTACCCATTCCATGGGTCTCAACTCTCCAAGTTTAAGGGATTCTTCCTTCAGCTAAAACATGCATGTGGAACACAGATTATGATCCACCGTGTGATCAGAAAACGTGTTCAAATGTGTCTCAGTTTTCGTCCCCTGGTACTCGGGTGCAACACTCCAGACGCTTTACTAACACTCTCCCCACTTGGAGAGTCAGTGCCTTTAACCTCCTGTATGGCCCAGTTTGCAATTTCTGCGGAAAATGTACAGGAATAGGGAGAACCAATGAGAAACTATCTGGAGGTGTCTGGACGGGCAAATTTAACTCTCATTTCCCACCAGAAAGAGGAATTAACCAAAGGCTCAGCGTGCCGTGCCGGAACCACACTAGGGCCTGAAGCAATCCTGCGGTGTTGCGGCCAGCTCACAAGAAAGCGAGTTGAAGAAAGGAGCTCAGGGGCACTGTAATTCACAAACCTGCAGAGTTATAAATGACAGCTATCATCCAAAAATATATTGAAGTAAGGCTGCCAAGAGGACTTGAAAGCGGGGCAGAATTGCAGGAAACCGATTTCAGGAGGTAGACAGGAATTGCATGTAAAGCATAGGAAAAGAGGCAGAACGTCCACAATGATGCACTTGGCCAAAAAGGGCGTATGCGTTTTTTCCTGAATATATTCAGGAAAAAACGCATACGCCCTTTTTGGCCAACCAAGAAAGCTTGCAAAGGAAATCTGCACTACAATGAAGTCTCACTGCCCCCCGGTCAAAAGGGCCATCTGAAAAAAGTGTAAAATCCAGAAAGGCAGGACAGGCCATGGAGAACTGGGAGCCTTGTTATGCTGGTGGGCGGGATGTAAATTGCCAACAGCCACTCTGGAGAAGTGTATGGTGTTTCCTGAAACATCTAAAAAACAAAGCAACAGAGCCTAGGGCACTTCCACTTATGGTCCTATAGCTTAGGGAAATTAAAATCAAAAAGACACAGCCACCCCAAAGTTTGGGACGGCTCTGTTTACAAGAACCTCGTTTATGGTACAAGTTCAATATCACAGAAAGCAAAAAATGGATAAAGAAGTTGTGGTACTTACGTACAATGCAATATCACTCAGCAATGAAATCTATGTCATCAGGCCCGTAGCAGCATAATGAGTGGATTCAGGTACGATGATTCTAAGTGAAATAAGTCACACAGAAAAAGAAACATCATAAGATATCACCAATACACGGAATGTAAACTTGGCTACACAAGAACTGAATTACAAAACAGAACAGGGTCTCAAATGTAGAAAACCAACTTATGCTTGCTTAAGGGGAAAGGTGAGTTGGGGTGCTGCATGAAACCAGAGATTGAAATTAGCACAGATACCGTTCCATAAGCCAAATATGCAATAGACAAGAGCTACTCCTTGCTCAACGAAGTGGACTCAACACCCCATATTAAACGCCTAAGAATATACCTGACTAGAAATAATCTTAAAACCTACGGATTTATATGTCTCCGAAAGAGAATCAAGCGTGTGTACAGCGGCATAAACGCAGCAGTGATAGGATTGGTGAGGTTCGGTGAGCAAATGCAGACCCTTTGAAGTCATATTGCATGGTACCCATTCCATGGGTCTCAACTCTCCAGGTTTAAGGGATTCTTCCTTCAGCTAAAACATGCATGTGGAACCCAGAGTATGATCCACCGTGTGATCGGGAAACGTGTTCAAATGTGTCTCGTTTTCGTCACTGGTACTCGGGTGCAACATTCCAGATGCTTTACTAACACTCTCCCCACTTGGAGAGTCAGTGCCTTTAACCTCCTGTTTGGCCCAGTTTGTAATTTCTGTGGAAAATGAACAGGAATAGGGAGAACAAAAGAGAGACTATCTGGAGGTGTCTAGACGGGCAAATTTAACTCTCATTTCCCACCAGGAAGAGGAATTAACCAAAGGCTCAGCGTGCCGTGCCAGAACTACACTAGGGCCTGAAGCAATCCTGCGGTGTTGCGGCCAGCTCACAAGAAAACGAGTTGAAGAAACGAGCTCAGGGGCACTGTAATTCACAATCCTGCAGAGTTATAAATGACAGCTATCGTCCAAAAATATATTGAAGTAAGGCTGCCAAGAGGACTTGAAAGCGGGG
Organism: Leucopleurus acutus; assembly: GCF_964270905.1. Lineage (NCBI taxonomy): Eukaryota > Metazoa > Chordata > Mammalia > Artiodactyla > Delphinidae > Leucopleurus > Leucopleurus acutus. The sequence goes on along the minus strand of NW_028138689.1, from coordinate 30,846 downwards.
CAGAATTGCAGGAAACCGATTTCAGGAGGTAGACGGGAATTGCATGTAAAGCATAGGAAAAGAGGCAGAACGTCCACAATGATGCACTGGGCCAAAAAGGGCGTATGCGTTTTTTCCTGAATATATTCAGGAAAAAACGCATACGCCCTTTTTGGCCAACCAAGCAAGCTTGCAAAGGAAATCTGCACTACAATGAAGTCTCGCTGCCCCCCGGTCAAAAGGGCCATATGAAAAAAGTGTAAAATCCAGAAAGGCAGGACAGGCCATGAAGAACTGGGAGCCTTGTTATGCTGATGGGCGGGATGTAAATTGCCAACAGCCACTCTGGAGAAGTGTATGGTGTTTCCTGTAACATCTAAAAAACTAAGCAACAGAGCCTAGGGCACTTCCACTTATGGTCCTATAGCTTAGGGCAATTAAAATGAAAGAGACACAGCCACCCCAAAGTTTGGGACGGCTCTGTTTACAAGAATCTTGTTTACGGTACAAGTTCAATATCACAAAAGCGAAAAATGGATAAAGAAGTTGTGGTACTTACGTACAATGCAATATCACTCAGCAATGAAATCTATGTCATCAGGCCCGTAGCAGCATAATGAGTGGATTCAGGTATGATGATTCTAAGTGAAATAAGTCACACAGAAAAAGAAACATCATAAGATATCACTACTACACGGAATGTAAACTTGGCTACACAGGATCTGAATTACAAAACAGAACAGGGTCTCAAATGTAGAAAACCAACTTATGCTTGCTTGAGGGGAAAGGTGAGTTGGGGTGCTGCATGAAACCAGAGATTGAAATTAGCACAGATACCGTTCCATAAGCCAAATATGTAATAGACAAGATCTACTCCTTGTTCAACGAAGTGGACTCAACACCCCATATTAAACGCTTAAGAATATACCTGACTAGAAATAATCTAAAAACCTACCGATTTATATGTCTCCGAAAGAGAATCAAGCGTGTGTGCAGCGACATAAACGCAGCAGTGATAGGATTGGTGAGGTTCGGTGAGCAAATGCAGACCCTATGAAGTCATATTGCATGGTACCCATTCCATGGGTCTCAACTCTCCAGGTTTAAGGGATTCTTCCTTCAGCTAAAACATGCATGTGGAACCCAGAGTATGATCCACCGTGTGATCGGGAAACGTGTTCCAATGTGTCTCAGTTTTCGTCCCCTGGTACTCGAGTGCAACATTCCAGATGCTTTACTAACACTCTCTCCACTTGGAGAGTCAGTGCCTTTAACCTCCTGTTTGGCCCAGTTTGCAATTTCTGTGGAAAATGAACAGGAATAGGGAGAACGAAAAAGAGACTAGCTGGAGGTGTCTGGACGGGCAAATTTAACTCTCATTTCCCACCAAGAAGAAGAATTAACCAAAGGCTCAGCGTGCCGTGCCGGAACTACACTAGGGCCTGAAGCAATCCTGCGGTGTTGCGGACAGCTCACAAGAAAGCAAGTTGAAGAAAGGAGCTCAGGGGCACTGTAATTCACAAACCTGCAGAGATAAATGACAGCTATCTTCCAAAAATATATTGAAGTAAGGCTGCCAAGAGGAGTTGAAAGCGGGGCAGAATTGCAGGAAACCGATTTCAGGAGGTAGACTGGAATTGCATGTAAAGCATAGGAAAAGAGGCAGAACGTCCACAATGATGCACTTGGCCAAAAAGGGCGTATGCGTTTTTTCCTGAATATATTCAGGAAAAAACGCATACGACCTTTTGGGCCAACCAAGCAAGCTTGCAAAGGAAATCTGCCCTACAATGAAGTCTCACTGCCCCCCGGTCAAAAGGGACATATGAAAAAAGTGTAAAATCCAGAAAGGCAGGACAGGCCATGAAGAACTGGGAGCCTTGTTATGCTGATGGGCGGGATGTAAATTGCCAACAGCCACTCTGGAGAAGTGTATGGTGTTTCCTGAAACATCTAAAAAACTAAGCAACAGAGCCTAGGGCACTTCCACTTATGGTCCTATAGCTTAGGGCAATTAAAATCAAAGAGACACAGCCACCCCAAAGTTTGGGACGGCTCTGTTTACAAGAATCTTGTTTCCGGTACAAGTTCAATATCACAAAAGCGAAAAATGGATAAAGAAGTTGTGGTACTTACGTACAATGCAATATCACTCAGCAATGAAATCTATGTCATCAGGCCCGTAGCAGCATAATGAGTGGATTCAGGTACGATGATTCTATGTGAAATAAGTCACACAGAAAAAAAAACATCGTAAGATATCACTACTACACGGAATGTAAACTTGGCTACACAGGAACTGAATTACAAAACAGAACAGGGTGTCAAATGTAGAAAACCAACTTATGCTTGCTTAAGGGGAAAGGTGAGTTGGGGTGCTGCATAAAACCAGAGATTGAAATTGGCACAGATACCGTTCCATAAGCCAAATATGTAATAGACAAGAGCTACTCCTTGCTCAACGAAGTGGACTCAACACCCCATATTAAACGCCTAACAATATACCTGACTAGTAAGAATCTTAAAACCTATGGATTTATAAGTCTCCGAAAGAGAATCAAGCGTGTGTACAGCGGCATAAACGCAGCAGTGATAGGATTGGTGAGGTTCGATGAGCAAATGCAGACCCTTTGAAGTCATATTGCATGGTACCCATTCCATGGGTCTCAACTCTCCAGGTTTAAGGGATTCTTCCTTCAGCTAAAACATGCATGTGGAACCCAGAGTATGATCCACCGTGTGATGGGGAAACGTGTTCAAATGTGTCTCAGTTTTCGTCCCCTGGTACTCGGATGCAACATTCCAGACGCTTTACTAACACTCTCCCCACTTGGAGAGTCAGTGCCTTTAACCTCCTGTTTGGCCCAGTTTGCAATTTCTGTGGAAAATGAACAGGAATAGGGAGAACCAATGAGAGACTAGGTGGAGGTGTCTGGACGGGCAAATTTAACTCTCATTTCCCACCAAGAAGAAGAATTAACCAAAGGCTCAGCATGCCATGCCGGAAGCACACTAGGGCCTGAAGCAATCCTGCGGTGTTGCGGCCAGCTCAAAAGAAAGCGAGTTGAAGAAAGGAGCTCAGGGGCACTGTAATTCACAAACCTGCAGAGATAAATGACAGCTATCTTCCAAAAATATATTGAAGTAAGGCTGCCAAGAGGAGTTGAAAGCGGGGCAGAATTGCAGGAAACCGATTTCAGGAGGTAGACTGGAATTGCATGTAAAGCATAGGAAAAGAGGCAGAACGTCCACAATGATGCACTTGGCCAAAAGGGCGTATGTGTTTTTTCCTGAATATATTCAGGAAAAAACGCATACGCCCTTTTTGGCCAACCAAGCAAGCTTGCAAAGGAAATCTGCACTACAATGAAGTCTCACTGCCCCCCGGTCAAAAGGGCCATCTGAAAAAAGTGTAAAATCCAGAAAGGCAGGACAGACCAAGGAGAACTAGGAGCCTTGTTATGCTGATGGGCGGGATGTAAATTGCCAGCAGCCACTCTGGAGAAGTGTATGGTGTTTCCTGAAACATTCAAAAAACAAAGCAACAGAGCCTAGGGCACTTCCACTTATGGTCCTATAGCTTAGGGAAATTAAAATCAAAAAGAAACAGCCACCCCAAAGTTTGGGATGGCTCTGTTTACAAGAACCTCGTTTACGGTACAAGTTCAATATCACAGAAAGCGAAAAATGGATAAAGAAGTTGTGGTACTTATGTACAATGCAATATCACTCAGCAATGAAATCTATGTCATCAGGCACATAGCAGCATAATGAGTGGATTCAGGTACGATGATTCTAAGGGAAATCAGTCACACAGAAAAAGAAATATCATAAGATATCACTACTACACGGAATGTAAACTTGGCTACACAGGAACTGAATTACAAAACAGAACAGGGTGTCAAATGTAGAAAACCAACTTATGCTTGCTTAAGGGGAAAGGTGAGTTGGGGTGCTGCATAAAACCAGAGATTGAAATTAGCACAGATACCGTTCCATAAGCCAAATATGTAATACACAAGAGCTACTCCTTGCTCAACGAAGTGGACTCAACACCCCATATTAAACGCCTAACAATATACCTGACTAGTAAGAATCTTAAAACCTATGGATTTATATGTCTCCGAAAGAGAATGAAGCGTGTGTACAGCGGCATAAACGCAGCAGTGATAGGATTGGTAAGGTTCGGTGAGCAAATGCAGACCCTTTGAAGTCATATTGCATGGTACCCATTCCATGGGTCTCAACTCTGCATGTTTAAGGGATTCTTCCTTCAGCTAAAACATGCATGTGGAACCCAGAGTATGATCCACCGTGTGATCGGGAAACGTGTTCCAATGTGTCTCAGTTTTCATCCCCTGGTACTCGGGTACAACATTCCAGATGCTTTACTAACACTCTCCCCACTTGTAAAGTCAGTGCCTTTAACCTCCTGTTTGGCCCAGTTTGCAATTTCTGCGTAAGATGAACAGGAATAGGGAGAACCAATGAGAGACTAGCTGGAGGTGTCTGGACGGGCAAATTTAACTCTCATTTCCCACCAGGAAGAGGAAGTAACCAAAGGCTCAGCGTGCCATGCCAGAAGCACACTAAGGCCTGAAGCAATCCTGCAGAGTTGCGGCCAGCTCACAAGAAAGCGAGTTGAAGAAAGGAGCTCAGGGGCACTGTAATTCACAAACCTGCAGAGTTATAAATGACAGCTATCGTCCAAAAATATATTGAAGGAAGGCTGCCAAGAGGAGTTGAAAGCGGGGCAGAATTGCAGAAACCCGATTTCAGGAGGTAGACTGGAATTGCATGTAAAGCATAGGAAAAGAGGCAGAACGTCCACAATGATGCACTTGGCCAAAAAGGGCGTATGCGTTTTTCCCTGAATATATTCAGGAAAAAACGCATACGCCCTTTTTGGCCAACCAAGCAAGCTTGCAAAGGAAATCTGCACTACAGTGAAGTCTCACTGCCCCCGGTCAAAAGGGCTATCTGAAAAAAGTGTAAAATCCAGAAAGGCAGGACAGACCATAGAGAACTGGGAGCCTTGTTAAGCTGATGGGCGGGATGTAAATTGCCAACAGCCACTCTGAAGAAGTGTATGGTGTTTCCTGAAACATCAAAAAAACAAAGCAACAGAGCCTAGGGCACTTCCACTTATGGTCCTATAGCTTAGGGAAATTAAAATCAAAAAGACTCAGCCACCCCAAATTTTCGGCCGGCTCTGTTTACAAGAACCTCGTTTACGGTACAAGTTCAATATCACAGAAAGCAAAAAATGGATAAAGAAGTTGTGGTACTTACGTACAATGCAATATCACTCAGCAATGAAATCTATGTCATCAGGCCCGTAGCAGCATAATGAGTGGATTCAGGTACGATGATTCTAAGTGAAATCAGTCACACAGAAAAAGAAACATCATAAGATATCACTACTACACGGAATGTAAACTTGGCTACACAAGAACTGAATTACAAAACAGAACAGGGTCTCAAATGTAGAAAACCAACTTATGCTTGCTTAAGTGGAAAGGTTAGTTGGGGTGCTGCATAAAACCAGAGATTGAAATTAGCACAGATACCGTTCCATAAGCCAAATATGTAATAGACAAGAGCTACTCCTTGCTCAACGAAGTGGACTCAACACCCCACATTAAACGCCTAAGAATATACCTGACTAGTAATAATCTTAATACCTAAGGATTTATATGTCTCCGAAAGAGAATCAAGCGTGTGTACAGCGGCATAAACGCAGCAGTGATAGGATTGGTGAAGTTTGGTGAGCAAATGCAGACCCTTTGAAGTCATATTGCATGGTACCCATTCCATGGGTCTCAACTCTCCAGGTTTAAGGGATTCTTCCTTCAGCTAAAACATGCATGTGGAACCCAGAGTATGATCCACCATGTGATCGGGAAACGTGTTCAAATGTGTCTCAGTTTTCGTCCCCTGGTACTCGGGTGCAACATTCCAGACGCTTTACTAACACTCTGCCCACTTGGAGAGTCAGTGCCTTTAACCTCCTGTTTGGCCCAGTTTGCAATCTCTGTGGAAAATGAACAGGAATAGGGAGAACCAATGAGAGACTAGGTGGAGGTGTCTGGTCGGGCAAATTTAACTCTCATTTCCCACCAGGAAGAGGAATTAACCAAAGGATCAGCATGCCATGCCGGAACCAAACTAGGGCCCGAAGCAATCCTGCGGTGTTGCGGCCAGCTCACAAGAAAGCGAGTTGAAGAAAGGAGCTCAGGGGCACTGTAATTCACAAACCTGCAGAGTTATAAATGACAGCTATCGTCCAAAAATATATTGAAGGAAGGCTGACAAGAGGACTTGAAAGCGGGGCAGAATTGCAGGAAACCGATTTCAGGAGGTAGACTGGAATTGCATGTAAAGCATAGGAAAAGAGGCAGAACGTCCACAATGATGCATTTGGCCAAAAAGGGCGTATGCGTTTTTTCCCAGGAAAAAACGCATACGCCCTTTTTGGCCAACCAAGCAAGCTTGCAAAGGAAATCTGCACTAAAATGAAGTCTCACTGCCGCCCAGTCAAAAGGGCCATCTGAAAAATGTGTAAAATCCAGAAAGGCTGGACAGGCCATGGACAACTGGGAGCCTTGTTATGCTGATGGGCGGGATGTAAATTGCCAACAGCCACTCTGGAGAAGTGTATGGTGTTTCCTGAAACATCTAAAAAACAAAGCAACAGAGCCTAGGGCACTTCCACTTATGGTCCTATAGCTTAGGGAAATTAAAATCAAAAAGACACAGCCACCCCAAAGTTTGGGATGGCTCTGTTTACAAGAACCTCGTTTACGGTAGAAGTTCAATATCACAGAAAGCGAAAAATGGATAAAGAAGTTGTGGTACTTACGTACAATGCAATATCACTCAGCAATGAAATCTATGTCATCAGGCCCGTAGCAGCATAATGAGTGGATTCAGGTACAATGATTCTAAGTGAAATAAATCACACAGAAAAAGAAACATCATAAGATATCACTACTACACGGAATGTAAACTTGGCTACACAGGAACTGAATTACAAAACAGAACAGGGTGTCAAATGTAGAAAACCAACTTATGCTTGTTTCAGTGGAAAGGTGAGTTGGGGTGCTGCATAAAACCAGAGATTGAAATTAGCACAGATACCGTTCCATAAGCCAAATATGTAATAGACAAGAGCTACTCCTTGCTCAACGAAGTGGACTCCACACCCCACATTAAACGCCTAAGAATATACCTGACTAGTAAGAATCTTAAAACCTAAGGATTTATATGTCTCCGAAAGAGAATCAAGCGTGTGTACAGTGGCATAAACGCAGCAGTGATAGGATTGGTGAGGTTCGGTGAGCAAATGCAGACCCTTTGAAGTCATATTGCATGGTACCCATTCCATGGGTCTCAACTCTCCAGGTTTAAGGGATTCTTCCTTCAGCTAAAACATGCATGTGGACCCCAGAGTATGATCAACCGTGTGATCGGGAAACGTGTTCAAATGTGTCTCAGTTTTCGTCCCCTGGTACTCGGGTGCAACATTCCAGACGCTTTACTAACACTCTCCCCACTTGGAGAGTCAGTGCCTTTAACCTCCTGTTTGGCCCAGTTTGCAATTTCTTCGGAAGATGAACAGCAATAAGGAGAAGCAATGGGAGACTATCTGTAGGTGTCTGGACGGGCAAATTTAACTCTCATTTCCCACCAGGAAGATAAATGAACCAAAGGCTCCGCGTGCCATGCTGGAACTAGATTAGGGCCTGAGGAGATCCTGCGGTGTTGCGGCCAGCTCACAAGAAAGCGAGTTGAAGAAAGGAGCTCAGGGGCACTGTAATTCAGAAACCTGCGGAGTTATAAATGACAGCTATCATCCAAAATTATACTGAAGTAAGGCTGCGAAGAGGACTTGAATGCGGGGCAGAATTGCTGGAAACTGATTTCAGAACGTACACGGGAGTAGCTCTTAAAGCATAGGAAAAGAGACAGAACTTGGAAAATAATGCACTTGGCAAAAAAGGGCATATGTGTTTTATCCAGAGCTCTCATACCTGAGGGGAGGAGATTCCCAGCAGGCTCCAACTGCCACCTGAGGGCTCACATTGCCAAGGCAACGTGAGCATGCCAGGCAGGAGTTACCTCACAGCAGAGGTCCCACCTCACAGAAGGGTGAGAAACCCAGCCAACATCAGACTCTCACCAGAGGGCCCACATCACCAAGGGGATGGGAACCAGGCAGGAGTGTCTTCACATCAGTGGGGCCACATCATCAAAAGCTGAGGTACTCAGCACATGTGTCCTCAAACCAGAGGACCCACATCACCAAGGACCTCGGAGTGAGGCAGGCAGGAGTAGCCTCACAACACTGGGCCCATAGAATAAAAAAGTGAGGAATCCAGCAGTTGGAACCTCCCAGCAGGCGGCCCAGAGCACCGAGGCCATGGGATCCAGGCCACAGTGAACTCACAGAAGAGGGCCCATGTCATGAAACTGAGCAACCCAGCCATTGGGACCTCAGAGCAGGAGGCCCACATCCCCATGGGGATGGAATTCTGGTAGGAGTGTCCTCGCACCACTGAGAACGTATCAGAAAATTTTGGGCGACCAGCAGTTAGGGCCTGACGCCAGAGGACCCTCATCACCAAGGGAAGGAGGCTCCCAGCAGGCTCCAACTGCCACCAGAGGGCTGACGTCACCAAGGCGATGTGTGCCAACCAGGCACGAATGACCTCACAGCAGAGGGCCCACCTCAGAGAAGTGTGACGAACCCAGTCAGGATCAGACTCGCACCAGAGGGCCCACATCACCAAATGGATTGGAACCAGGCAGGAGTGTCCTCACATGAGTAGGGCCACATCATCTAAAGGTGAGGAACCCAGAACATGTGGCTTCAAACCATAGGACACCCATCACCAAGGGGCTGGGAGTGAGGCAGGCAGGAGGAGCCTCATAACAGAGGGCCCAAAAATAAGAAAGGTGAGGAATCCAGCAGTTGGAACCTCCCAGCAGGCGGCCCAGAGCACAGAGGCTAGAGGAACCAGGCCAGAGTGAACTAACACCAGACAGCCCACATCATGAAACTGTGAGCAACCCAGACATTGGGACCTCAGAGCAGAAGGCCCACATCCCCATGGTGATGGGAACATGACAGGAGTGTCCTGGCATCACTGGGCTCACATCAGAAAACGTGGGGTGCTCAGAAGTTAGGGCCTGACGCTAGAGGGCACTCATCACCGAGAGGAGGAGGCTCCCAGCAGGCTCCAGCTGCCACCAGAGGGCCAACGTCGCCAAGGTGATGTGTGCCAGCCTGGCAGGAGTGACCTCACAGCAGAGGGCCCACCTCACAGAAGGGTGAGGAACACAGCCAGGATCAGACTCTCACCAGAGGGCCCACATCACCAAGGGGATGGGAACCAGGCAGGAGTGTCCCCACACCAGTGGGACAACATCATCGAAAGGTGAGGATCCCAGCACATGTGTCCTCAAACCAGAGGAACCACATCACCAAGGGGTTCGGAATGAGGCTGGCAGGACTGGCCTCACAACACAGGGTCCATAGAATATAAAAGTTGAGGAATCCAGCAGTTGGAACCTCCCAGCAAGTGGCCCAGAGCACCGAGGCTATGGGATCCAGGCCGCAGTGAACTCACAGCAGAGGGCCCACATCATGAACCTGTGAGCAGCCCAGCTGTTGGGACCTCAGAACAGAAGGCCCACATCCCCATTGGGATGGGAACCTGGCAGGAGTGGCTTTGCACCACTTAGCACATATCAGAAAATGTTAGGAGCCCAGCAGTTAGGGCCTGATGCCAGGGGGCCCTCATAACTGAGGGGAGGAGACTCCCAGCAGGTTCCAACTGCCAACAGAGGGCCCACGTCTACAAGGTGGCATGCGCCAGCCAGGCAGTAGTGACCTCACAGCAGAGGGCCTATCTCACAGAAGGGTGAGGAACCGAGGCAGGATGAGACTCTCACCAGAGGGCCCACAACACCAAGGGGATGGGAACCAGTCAGGACTGTCCTCCCACCAGTGGGGCCACATCATCGAAAGGTGAGGAACCCAGCACATGTGGCCTCATATCAGAGGACATACATCACAAAGGGGATGGGAGTGAGGCAGGTAGGAGTAGCCTAAAAACAGAGGGCCCAAAGAATAAAAAAAGTGAGGAATCCAGCATTTGGAACCTCCCAGCAGGCGGCCGAGAGCACAGAAGCTATGGGATGCAGGCAGGAGTGAACTAACAGCAGAGAGCCCACATCATGAAACTGTGAGCAACCCAGGCATTGGGACCTCAGAGCAGAAAGCCCACATCCCCATGGGGATGGGAACCTGACAGGAGTGTCCTGGCATCACTGGGCTCACATCAGAAAACGTGGGGAGCCCAGCAGTTAGAGCCTGATGCTAGAGGGCCGTCATCACCGAGGGCAGGAGGCTCCCAGCAGGTTCCATGTGCCAACAGAGGGCCCACGTCGCCAAGGTGATGTGTGCCAGACAGGCATGATTGACCTCACAGCAGAGGGCCCACCTCACAGAAGGGTGAGGAACCCAGCCAGGATCAGACTCTCACCTGAGGGCCCACATCAGCAAGGGGATGGGAACCAGTCAGGACTGTCTTCCCTCCAGTGGGGTCACATCATCGAAAGGTGCGGAACCCAGCACATGTGGCCTCAAATCAGAGGACACATATCACAAAGGGAATGGGAGTGAGGCAGGCAGGAGTAGCCTAAAATCAGAGGGCCCAAAGAATAAGAAAGGTGAGGAATCCAGCAGTTGGAACCTCCCAGCAGGCGGCCCAGAGCACAGAAGCTATGGGATGCAGGCAGGAGTGAACTAATACCAGAGAGCCCACATCATGAAACTGTGAGCAACCCAGGCTTTGGGACCTCAGAGCAGAAGGCCCACATCCCAATGGGGATGTGAACCTGGCTGGAGTGTCCTCGCACCACTGGGCGCACATCACAAAATGTGGGGAGCCCAGCAGGTAAGGCCTGATGCCAGAGGGCCCTCATCACCGAGGAGAGGAGGCTCCCAGCAGGCTCCAAGTGCCACCAGAGGGCTCATGTCCACAAGGCGAGGTGAGCAAGCCAGGCAGGAGTGACCTCACATCAGACGGCCTACCTCACAGATGGGTGAGGAACCCAGCCAGGATCAGACTCTCAACAGAGGGCCCACATCACCAAGGGGTTGTGAACCAGGCAGGAGTCTCCTAAGACCATTGGTCCCACATCATCGAAAGGTGAGGAACCCAGCACATGTGGCCTCAAACCAGACGACACACATCACGAAGGGGATGGGAGTGAGGCAGGCAGGAGGATCCTCACAACAGAGGGCCCAAAAAATTAAAAAAGTGAGGAATCCAGCAGTTGGAACCTCCCAGCAGGCGGCCAAGAGCACAGAGGCTATGGGATCCAGGCTTCTGTGAACACCAGAGAGCCCACATCATGAAAATGTGAACAACCCAGCCGTTGGGACCTCAGAGCAGAAGGCCCACAACCCCATGGAGATGGGATCCTAAGAGGAGTGCCAAAGCATCACCGGGCTCCCTAAGAAAAGTTGGTGAGTCCAGCAGTTAGGGCCTGACGCAAGAGGGTCCTCATCACCGGGGGGAGGAGATTCCCAGCACGCTCCAACTGCCACCACACGGCTGACTTCACCAAGGCAATGTGTGCCAGCCATGCAGGAGTGACCTATCAGCAGAGGGTCTCCCTCACAGGTGGGTGAGGAACAAAGCCAGGAACAGACTCTCACCAGGGGGTCCACATAACCACGTGGATGAGAACCAAGCAGGAGTGTCCTCACACTAGTGGGGCCACATCATCGAAAGGTGAGGAACCCAGCAAAGGTGGCCACAAACCAGAGGACCCACATCACCAAGGGGTTGAGAGTGAGGTAGGTGTCTGGACGGGTATATTTAACACTCATTTCCCACCAGGAAGAGAAATTAACCAAAGGCTCAGCGTGCCCTGCCAGAAGCAGATTAGGGCCTGAAGCAGTCTTGCGGGTTTGCGGCCAGCTCACAAGAAAGCGAGTTGAAGAAAGGAGCTCAGGGGCCCTGTAATTCACAAACCTGGAGAGTTATAAATAACAGATAACGTCCAAAAATATATTGAAGTAAGGCTGCGAAGAGGACTTGAAAGCGGGGCAGAATTTCAGGAAACCGATTTCAGGAGGTAGACTGGAATTGCATTTAAAGCATAGGAAAAGAGGCAGAACATCGACAATGATGCACTTGGCAACAAAGGGCGTATGAGTTTGTTCCTGAATATATTCAGGAAAAAACACATATGCCCTTTTTGGCAAACCAAGCAAGCTTGCAATGGAAATCCGAACTACTATGAAGTGTCACTTCCCCCCGGTCTAAAGGGCCATCTGAGAAAAGTGTAAAATCCAGAAAGGCAAGACAGGCCATGGGGAAAAAGGAGCCTTGTTATGCTGATGGGCGGGATGTAAATTGCCAACAGCCACTCTGGAGAAGTGTATGGTGTTTCCTGATACATCTGAAAAACAAAGCAACAGAGTCTAGGGCATTTCCACTTATGGTCCTATAGCTTAGGGAAATTAAAATCAAAAAGACACAGCCACCCCAAAATTTGGGACGGCTCTGTTTACAGGAACCTCTTCTACAGTACGAGTTAAATATCCCAGAGAACAAATAATTGATAAAGAAGTTGCGGTACTTACGTACAACAGAATACCACTCAGCAATGAAATCTGTGTCACCAGGCCTGTACCAGCATAATGAGTGGATTGAGGCATGATGATTCTAAGTGAAATAAGTCACACAGAAAAAGAAACATCATAAGGTATCACTAATGCACGGAATGTAAACTTGGCTACACATGAACTGAATTACAAAACAGAACAGGGTCTCAAGATTAGAAAACCAACTTATGCTTGCTTAAAGGGAAAGGTGAGTTAAGGGGGTGCTGCATAAAACCAGAGATTGAAATTAGCACAGATACCGTTCCATAAGCCAAATATGTAATAGACAAGACCTACCCCCTGCTCAACGAAATGGACTCAACAATGAGGTATCACCTCACACCTGTTAGAATGGGCATCATCTGGAAATCTACAAACAACAAATGCTGGAAAGGGTGTGGAGAAAAGGAACCCTCTTCCACTATTGTTGGGAATATAAGTTGATACAGTCACTATGGAGAACAATATGGAGTTTCTTAAGAAACTAATAATAGAATTACCATATGATACAGCGATCCCAGGACTGGACATATACCCAGACAAAACCATAAATCAAAAAGAGACATTCACCGCAATGTTCATTGCATCACTATTTACAATATCGAGGTAATGGAAGCAACCTAAATGCCCACAGACAGACGAATGCATAAAGATGTGGTACATATATAAAATGGAATATTACTAAGCCATGAAAGGAATGAAATTGGGTCATTTGTAGAGACGTCGATGGATCTAGAGACTGTCATACAGAGTGAAGTAAGTCAGAAAGAGAAAAACAAATCTTGTATATTCATGCATATATGTGGAACCTAGAAAAACTGTACAGATTAACCGTTTTGCAAGGCATAAATAGAGCAACAGATGTAGACAACAATCGTATGGACAACAAGGGGGGAAAGCTCTTGGAGGGGTGGTGGTGGGAGGAGTTGAGAGATTGGGATTGGCATGTAAACATTTATATGTATAAAATAGATAACCAATGAGAACCTGCTGTATAAAAATATAAAATAAAATTCAAAATTAAAAAGAAATAAAATTTAAAAAATAAAACAGAAAAAACAATTATTCCCTTCACATACATTTATATGAATAAATTATTTCCATGCTTATATCTGTAAATACAAAAAAGAGGAATAAAATCTACCTTGAACCAAAAACAAAAAAGAGAAAAAAAAAACAGAACCCACCAGTTACTCAGAGGAAAACCGTATCAGGGCACTTGCTCCAGTTGTAAACAATTCTGAAGTTGGTCAGTGGTGGGGAATCGTCTCCCATTCAGCCAGCAGCCCCCACACAACAAGCGTCCTCATTGCAAAGCTGGGGCACCGTGCCGAGGCATCTGTGAGTAAACGTGAGCTGAGCCCCAGGCCAGTTGCTGCTGAACTGTTCCCGCCCTTCCCAGGTAAAACACCTGAATATATACAAGGACTTGAAAGCCTAGAGGAAGGGCCATGGAGCCACACGAGTGACAGCATGCCAGCTGACTTGGTGCCTGCAGGCCAGCCAGGATGGTCCTGGCCCTGGGTGCTCTTCTGGAAGATTTCCATTTCCCTGCCTGAGATACCCGTCCTGTCCCTGCCCCCACTGCTTTTTTCCTTCCTCACCTCTGCCCAGGGAGAAATTCCAGCAGCAGGTATGGGTGACACATCCTCTTCTTTAGCAGGTGGCAGCCTGGCAACTGCTGCAGAAAGTCCAGCAGAGCCCCACTCACACTGGGCCATCCACAAAGCCGTGGCCTCTCACTCCCTCCCACCAGCCCAGCCCCGAGACTGCTGACAGGGCAGAGAAAATGGCGTCAGGCACAGCTGCAGGGGCTTTTGCTGCCTGGAGTGGTATTTATATTGATCTCAACCCAGGCACACCTGGGGAGGGCTGGCCGGCATGGTAAGGCTGCCCAGGTAGCCAATCATCACCCCTCAGGGGCTCACAGTTGCAGAAAATGGAACTTGCTGAACCAGCCAGGTCCAAGGAACAGGTGTGGGCTCCTGAGAGTCAGGATAGACAAGGGGCTGCAGCTTTGGCTTGTTTTCTAATCATTTTATCTGGCCCATGAGTGGGAGACAACTTCAAGAAAACCCTCTCCTAATGAGAGGAACCCAGGAGTCAGGGAGAGGAGGGGTGGGTGGTGGTTGGAGACAGAGGCCTGGTGCCCTGGGTGCAGTGGAAGTCTCTGGAAGACCAGGTGGAGGGAGGCCACACAGAGTGATGCCCAGGGTCACAGACCTGTCGGAGCTGCTGTTTGTTAGTTCAAGTCCTGCTCTGAGGTGCTCTGTGTCAGCTCTGAGCGACAGGTGAGCTGGGGGTGCTCTTCAATGAGGGCTATGTGCACGGTTCCTGTGTGCCCAGCCCTGCCACGGTACCTGCAAGGGTAGCTCTGTATCCTGGGAGGGGCCTGACCATGAGAGCCCCGTGGGCTGGGTTGGGGGTGGGGTACCTGCCCAGGAGAGCTCCATATCCTGGGATTGGCCTGACCACGAGAGCCCCATGGGCTGCTGGGGACCTGGTAAAGGATGTCAGGACAGTCAGTGAAGCCACCGAGGATATACCTCCAGTTGCTCCTGATTCCTACACCCTGCTGGTCATTCTACCAACCACCAGGACATGGTATTCTGTATTAGTCTTCAATGATGCCTTCTTTTGTATTCCATTAGTCCCAGAGTCACAAGAAATTTTGGCTTGTGAGTGGCAGGACTCAACATACAACTAAAACAATACTTCCGGGCCGTCTTGCCCCAAGGGTTCAAAAATTCCCACACCATCTTTGGGGAAAGCTTAGCTAAAGACCGAAAAGTTCTACCTCTGGAAAAGGAAACCCTCCTTCAATATGCAGACGACATTCTGATCGCCAGCCCTACTAAGGAGGCCTCTGAACTACCAAGCCAATAAAGGATAGAAGTTGTCCAAGAAAAAGTTCAAATATCACAGACTGCAGTGACCTGCCTGGGCTTCATTCTCACACAAGGTCAGAGAAGCCCATCCCAGGAAAGGGAAGAAACCATTTGCAGCCTTACCCCTTTCTAAAACTAGAAGACAGCTTAGGGGTTCCTGGGGAGGCCAGGGTTTGCTGCTTCTGGATCCCTAACTACAGTCTACTAGCTGGGCCTCTATATGAAACACTGAAAGGAAAAGATGATGATCCTTTTGAACAGAATCCAGAAGTGGCCTTTCAAGAATGGAAAGAGCAGTCAATTCAGACCCTTGCCCTGGAACTCCCTAATTGAGCTAAACCCTTTGACCTTTCCATTCCCGGTGAAAGGTGAATCGCCATTGGAGAATTAGTGCAAAAACTGGGACCACTTGAAATGGAACAACGCAAGAATGCCATCCAGGTAGGATAAACTACAGTCACCAAAGGGCTTGGCCCACTGCCACATCTGGCCAAGATACTGGCGGTATCTAAAAACCTGGAAATCAGCAGCCCAAAAGGCCACCTCCCTCCTAAGGGAAAAGGACCCCACGTGGTGATCCTAATCACCAACCATGCCCTGAAGTTGCAGGGTTCGCTCCGTGGGCACACCGACCTCGAGTGAGGAGGCCCTCCAACTCCAACATCCAGAGAGATAACCGGGGGCAACAGGGCACCATGACGACTCGTGTGAACATCACTTGACCTGGAGTTTCTCTCATAAAACAACAATAGTGTGTCCCGAAGGAGTAGACTACTGCTTGCAGGACTTCCTGCACCCGGAGGGGAGCTAATAATCTTGGCGGGGGAACCGTATATCACACCGTCACCATAGAAAAGCCTACAGACACCGTGATGATGGTGGCCAATAAGACCGGCTGGACTCCTGTTTACTTCAAAAGGCTGTTGACTCAGTGGCCATCATGGTCCTTGATCACCACTGACCCTGGACTGTCTGGGAGTTGAGCGGGCAGGGCTCTGACACCTGGTGCTGTTTTTACGTTAATTCAGGGGCCTAATTGAAGAAAGAGCAGACTACTGGTCAGAGCATCTAGGCTGGCAGAAACGGTCAGCCTAAGGTGGCCGAACAAATGTGGGGCGGGGTGAAACCGGCCCCCACAGCGTCTCTGCACATCTCTTTCCTGGACCCTTAAAGGTCATTAGAATCTATAACACTTCCAATGCTGGTGCTCAGGCGGACGAGCAGGGAGGCAGGGGTCCTGGGGCCAATCAACGTCACCTGGAGGCTGCTGGGGAGAAGTTCTGACCCTCGTCCCCTGGTATGAGGGCTCCCAACTCAGCACTCAGCAGTTACAGAAGAAGGGTCTGCACCCTCAGCACTCCAAGAATGAGGAACGGGACAAAAGACAGAGGAGGGGTTTGTCCCCAGCAAAGCCCATTAAAAATCCCTGGGAGATAAAAATAGAATGTGGGCAATAAAGTCAAGTCTGACCTTTTTTATCCTTTGTGCTTTGTCTAATTTCACGTGCTCCTAGGGTCCCGCATACAGAGGTTCCACACCCGGCACTTCAGACCAGATTTCCTGGTGCAGAATGGCTGGGTCGACACCTCAGCTCCTGGGGCCCAGTGCAGACTCCGAGATATAGAGCCTGAGCTGCAGCCAACCCGGCCCTTGAGAGCTCCGCCCCCTCCCTCTCACTGACTCTGACAGGATCTCTACACAGCAGCCCAGCCCACAGCCCACGGGGTAGTGCATGCTCTCACCTCTCCATTCTCTGATGAAAATATAAAGTTTCCTTTGCTTGGGAACCAAACTCAGTCTCGATCTGTTGGCCCCAATGACACTGGGCAGGGGGACCCTTGTTGGGGTCCACTCTGGAGGATCAGTAACAGAAATTGAGACTATTGTAACTTCAATGAACAGATGTGTGAGCCAAACTGTAGTTAACATAGAACAGTTTATAAGGCTCGGGTAAAATAAGATGTTTCTAACACTTCCATTTGATATTTCCATCACTTTATTATAAGCAAGTTCAGTGAAAAGGTTTGTCTTATTTGTCAGGTCAATATTAGAGAAATGAAGTGATTTCTTTCCAAGGATGTACATCTAATAATCTTGGTTAAAGCTTCAATCTTGTTTTAAATGCTTTTCCATTGAAAATGATACCTCTCTTTCAGCTCCCCCATTTCTGAGAAGTATAAAATCTTATAATTTATTATTACCAAAGGGGAAAGGTGGGAGGAGGGATAAATTAACAGTTTGGAATTAACACATACACACTGCTATGTATAAAATAGATCATCAACAAGGAACTACTGTATAGCACAGGGAACTACACTCAATATTGTGCAATAACCTATAAGGGGAAATAATCGGAAAAAGAATAGATATTTTTATTGACATCATCTATCAATGACAGTTAAAGTGTAACCTAAGGGAAGCCGGTGGTGAGTGCTTCTGACCCTGAAGACTTCAGTCATCTAAAGTTTGGACTCTGCCTACTTCCCAAGGCCCTTAATGAACATATGTGTAGCCGTAGCTTAAAAAACTCCCCAGTTTGGGTTTCGGGGAGACACTGATTTTGAAAAAGCCCTGGTGTTCTCCTTACATGAATGGGACTCTTCCTACTGCTAAAACATGTCTGTCACACCCAGAGGATGGTATACCGTCTGATCGGGAAGAGTTTGGAAAAGGCATCTCATCTCCTCATCTCCTGGTGCTCGGGTTCACCCCTCCAGCGTCTTTACTAACAGTCTCCCCACTTGGAGATGTCAGCACTGTCAACATCCTGTTGCGTACAGTTTGGAATTTGTCCAGAGGATGAAGCGGAAGGATGAGGAACAATGAGAGACAAGTCCTAGGTGTTCAGACAGGCACATGTCACTCTAATTTCCAATCAGGAAGACGAATTGACCAAAGGCTAGGGTTGCCTATGGAAACAGTATAGGGCTTGAGGAAATCCCACTGCTTTGTGGCCAGTTCCCATAAACACAAGTTGAACAATGGAACTCAGGGGCAGTAAAATTCATGAAACTGCAGAGTTGAAAATATCTATCACTGAAAAATGTCTTGAGGAAAGTCAGAGAAAAGGATTGGTAAGCAAGGGAGAATGGCAGGAAAGGGATTTGAGGAGGTAGAAAGGACTCGCCATTAAGCACAAGAAAAGGGGCTGAACATTGCCAACATTGCAGTTGGCCAAAAAGGCTGTATGCGTTTTTTTCTGCATATATTCAAGAAAAGGGCATACACTTTTTTAGCCAACCAAACAGGTGGGCACTGGAAATCAATATTACAAAAGATATCACTTCGCATCAGTCAGAAGAGCCATCCTCATAAAGTGTAAACACCAGAAATGCAGGACAGGGCAAGGAGAAGAGGGAGCCCTGTGAGGCTTATAGTGGAAATGTATATGGCCAACGGCCATTCTGGAGAAGTGTATTGTGTTTACTGAAGCATCTAAAAAATGAGCTACAGAGCATAGGGCACTTGCACTCATGGGCGTATATCTTGGGAAAAACAAAAATCGAGAGGACACAGGCACCCCAATGTTTACTGCCTCTCTGTTTAAAAGATCCTCGACTAGGATATAACTTAAATGTCTCTGGAGGGAAAAAATGGATAGAGATGTGGTACTTATGTAGAGTGGAATATTACTCAGCCTGGAAATCAATGAAATATGGCCAGTTGTAACAACTCCGGAGGAGTTACGTATGATCATTCTAAGTGACATAATTCAAAAAGAAAAAGACACATATCATAAGATATCACTTAAAGGTGGAATCCAAAATGGCTACACATGAAATAAATTACAAAACAAAAAGGTGGAATATATTGAAGTAAGGCTGCCAAGAGGACTTGAAAGCGGGGCAGAATTGCAGGAAACCGATTTCAGGAGGTAGACAGGAATTGCATGTAAAGCATAGGAAAAGAGGCAGAACGTCCACAATGATGCATTTGGCCAAAAAGGGCGTATGCGTTTTTTCCTGAATATATTCAGGAAAAAACGCATACGCCCTTTTTGGCCAACCAAGCAAGCTTGCAAAGGAAATCTGCACTACAATGAAGTCTCACTGCCCCCCGGTCAAAAGGGCCATCTGAAAAAAGTGTAAAATCCAGAAAGGCAAGACAGGCCATGGAGAACTGGGAGCCTTGTTATGCTGGTGGGCGGGATGTAAATTGCCAAAGCCACTCTGGAGAAGTGTATGGTGTTTCCTGAAACATCTAAAAAACAAAGCAACAGAGCCTAGGGCACTTCCACTTATGGTCCTATAGCTTAGGGAAATTAAAATAAAAAAGACACAGCCACCCAAAAGTTTGGGACGGCTCTGTTTACAAGAACCTCGTTTATGGTACAAGTTCAATATCACAGAAAGCGAAAAATGGATAAAGAAGTTGTGGTACTTACGTACAATGCAATATCACTCAGCAATGAAATCTATGTCATCAGGCCCGTAGCAGCATAATGAGTGGATTCAGGTACGATGATTCTAAGTGAAATAAGTCACAGAGAAAAAGAAACATCATAAGATGTCACCAATACACGGAATGTAAACTTGGCTACACAGGAACTGAATTACAAAACAGAACAGGGTCTCATATGTAGAAAACCAACTTATGCTTGCTTAAGGGGAAAGGTGAGTTGGGGTGCTGCATGAAACCAGAGATTGAAATTAGCACAGATACCGTTCCATAAGCCAAATATGCAATAGACAAGAGCTACTCCTTGCTGAACGAAGTGGACTCAACACCCCATATTAAACGCCTAAGAATATACCTGACTAGAAATAATCTTAAAACCTACGGATTTATATGTCTCCGAAAGAGAATCAAGCGTGTGTACAGCGGCATAAACGCAGCAGTGATAGGATTGGTGAGGTTCGGTGAGCAAATGCAGACTCTTTGAAGTCATATTGCATGGTACCCATTCCATGGGTCTCAACTCTCCAGGTTTAAGGGATTCTTCCTTCAGCTAAAACATGCATGTGGAACCCAGAGTATGATCCAACGTGTGATCGGGAAACGTGTTCAAATGTGTCTCAGTTTTCGTCCCCTGGTACTCGGGTGCAACACTCCAGACGCTTTACTAACACTCTCCCCACTTGGAGAGTCAGTGCCTTTAACCTCCTGTATGGCCCAGTTTGCAATTTCTGCGGAAAATGTACAGCAATAGGGAGAACCAATGAGAAACTAGCTGGAGGTGTCTGGACGGGCAAATTTAACTCTCATTTCCCACCAGGAAGAGGAATTAACCAAAGACTCAGCATGCCGTGCCGGAACCACACTAGGGCCTGAAGCAATCCTGCGGTGTTGCGGCCAGCTCACAAGAAAGCGAGTTGAAGAAAGGAGCTCAGGGGCACTGTAATTCACAAACCTGCAGAGTTATAAATGACAGCTATCGTCCAAAAATATATTGAAGTAAGGCTGCCAAGAGGACTTGAAAGCGGGGCAGAATTGCAGGAAACCGATTTCAGGAGGTAGACGGGAATTGCATGTAAAGCATAGGAAAAGAGGCAGAACGTCCACAATGATGCACTTGGCCAAAAAGGGCGTATGCGTTTTTTCCTGAATATATTCAGGAAAAAACGCATACGCCCTTTTTGGCCAACCAAGCAAGCTTGCAAAGGATATCTGCACTACAATGAAGTCTCACTGCCGCCCGGTCAAAAGGGCCATCTGAAAAAAGTGTAAAATCCAGAAAGGCAGGACAGGCCATGGAGAACTGGGAGCCTTGTTATGCTGATGGGCGGGATGTAAATTGCCAACAGCCACTCTGGAGAAGTGTATGGTGTTTCCTGAAACATCTAAAAAACAAAGCAACAGAGCCTAGGGCACTTCCACTTATGGTCCTATAGCTTAGGGAAATTAAATTCAAAAAGACACAGTCACCCCAAAGTTTGGGACGGCTCTGTTTACAAGAACCTCGTTTACGGTACAAGTTCAATATCGCAAAAAGCGAGAAATGGATAAAGAAGTTGTGCTACTTACGTACAATGCAATATCACTCAGCAATGAAATCTATGTCATCAGGCCCGTAGCAGCATAATGAGTGGATTCAGGTATGATGATTCTAAGTGAAATAAGTCACACAGAAAAAGAAACATCATAAGATAATAGTACTACACGGAATGTAAACTTGGCTACACAGGAACTGAATTACAAAACAGAACAGGGTCTCAAATGTAGAAAACCAACTTATGCTTGCTTGAGGGGAAAGGTGAGTTGGGGTGCTGCATGAAACCAGAGATTGAAATTAGCACAGATACCGTTCCATAAGCCAAATATGTAATAGACAAGAGCTACTCCTTGCTCATCGAAGTGGAATCAACACCCCATATTAAACGTCTAAGAATATACCTGACTAGTAAGAATATTAAAACCTACGGATTTATATGTCTCCGAAAGAGAATCAAGCGTGTGTACAGCGGCATAAACGCAGCAGTGATAGGATTGGTGAGGTTCGGTGAGCAAATGCAGACCCTTTGAAGTCATACTGCATGGTACCCATTCCATGGGTCTCAACTCTCCAGGTTTAAGGGATTCTTCCTTCAGCTGAAACATGCATGTGGAACACAGAGTATGATCCACCGTGTGATCGGGAAACGTGTTCAAATGTGTCTCAGTTTTCGTCCCCTGGTACTCGGGTGCAACACTCCAGACGCTTTACTAACACTCTCCCCACTTGGAGAGTCAGTGCCTTTAACCTCCTGTATGGCCCAGTTTGCAATTTCTGCGGAAAATGTACAGCAATAGGGAGAACCAATGAGAAACTAGCTGGAGGTGTCTGGACGGGCAAATTTAACTCTCATTTCCCACCAGGAAGAGGAATTAACCAAAGACTCAGCATGCCGTGCCGGAACCACACTAGGGCCTGAAGCAATCCTGCGGTGTTGCGGCCAGCTCACAAGAAAGCGAGTTGAAGAAAGGAGCTCAGGGGCACTGTAATTCACAAACCTGCAGAGTTATAAATGACAGCTATCGTCCAAAAATATATTGAAGTAAGGCTGCCAAGAGGACTTGAAAGCGGGGCAGAATTGCAGGAAACCGATTTCAGGAGGTAGACGGGAATTGCATGTAAAGCATAGGAAAAGAGGCAGAACGTCCACAATGATGCACTTGGCCAAAAAGGGCGTATGCGTTTTTTCCTGAATATATTCAGGAAAAAACGCATACGCCCTTTTTGGCCAACCAAGCAAGCTTGCAAAGGATATCTGCACTACAATGAAGTCTCACTGCCGCCCGGTCAAAAGGGCAATCTGAAAAAAGTGTAAAATCCAGAAAGGCAGGACAGGCCATGGAGAACTGGGAGCCTTGTTATGCTGATGGGCGGGATGTAAATTGCCAACAGCCACTCTGGAGAAGTGTATGGTGTTTCCTGAAACATCAAAAAAACAAAGCAACAGAGCCTAGGGCACTTCCACTTATGGTCCTATAGCTTAGGGAAATTAAATTCAAAAAGACACAGTCACCCCAAAGTTTGGGACGGCTCTGTTTACAAGAACCTCATTTACGGTACAAGTTCAATATCGCAAAAAGCGAGAAATGGATAAAGAAGTTGTGCTACTTACGTACAATGCAATATCACTCAGCAATGAAATCTATGTCATCAGGCCCGTAGCAGCATAATGAGTGGATTCAGGTATGATGATTCTAAGTGAAATAATTCACACAGAAAAAGAAACATCATAAGATATCACTACTACACGGAATGTAAACTTGGCTACACAGGAACTGAATTACAAAACAGAACAGGGTCTCAAATGTAGAAAACCAACTTATGCTTGCTTGAGGGGAAAGGTGAGTTGGGGTGCTGCATGAAACCAGAGATTGAAATTAGCACAGATACCGTTCCATAAGCCAAATATGTAATAGACAAGAGCTACTCCTTGCTCATCGAAGTGGAATCAACACCCCATATTAAACGCCTAAGAATATACCTGACTAGTAAGAATATTAAAGCCTACGGATTTATATGTCTCCGAAAGAGAATCAAGCGTGTGTACAGCGGCATAAACGCAGCAGTGATAGGATTGGTGAGGTTCGGTGAGCAAATGCAGACCCTTTGAAGTCATACTGCATGGTACCCATTCCATGGGTCTCAACTCTCCAGGTTTAAGGGATTCTTCCTTCAGCTGAAACATGCATGTGGAACACAGAGTATGATCCACCGTGTGATCAGGAAACGTGTTCAAATGTGTCTCAGTTTTCATCCCCTCGTACTCGGGTGCAACATTCAAGACGCTTTACTAACACTCTCCCCACTTGGAGAGTCAGTGTCTTTAAACTCCTGTTTGGCCCAGTTTGCAATTTCTGCGGAAAATGTACAGGAATAGGGAGAACCAATGAGAAACTAGCTGGAGGTGTCTGGACGGGCAAATTTAACTCTCATTTCCCACCAGAAAGAGGAATTAACCAAAGGCTCAGCGTGCCGTGCCGGAACCACACTAGGGCCTGAAGCAATCCTGCGGTGTTGCGGCCAGCTCACAAGAAAGCGAGTTGAAGAAAGGAGCTCAGGGTCACTGTAATTCACAAACCTGCAGAGTTATAAATGACAGCTATCGTCCAAAAATATATTGAAGTAAGGCTGCCAAGAGGACTTGAAAGCGGGGCAGAATTGCAGGAAACCGATTTCAGGAGGTAGACGGGAATTGCATGTAAAGCATAGGAAAAGAGGCAGAACGTCCACAATGATGCACTTGGCCAAAAAGGGCGTATGTGTTCTTTCCTGAATATATTCAGGAAAAAACGCATACGCCCTTTTTGGCCAACCAAGCAGGCTTGCAAAGGAAATCTACACTACAATGAAGTCTCACTGCCCCCCGGTCAAAAGGGCCATCTGAAGAAAGTGTAATATCCAGAAAGGCAGGACTTGGCATGGAGAACTGGGAGCCTTGTTATGCTGATGGGCGGGATGTAAATTGCCAACAGCCACTCTGGAGAAGTGTATGGTGTTTCCTGAAACATCTAAAAAACAAAGCAACAGAGCCTAGGGCACTTCCACTTATGGTCCTATAGCTTAGGGAAATTAAAATCAAAAAGACACAGCCACCCCAAAGTTTGGGATGGCTCTGTTTACAAGAACCTCGTTTACGGTAGAAGTTCAATATCACAGAAAGCGAAAAATGGATAAAGAAGTTGTGGTACTTACGTACAATGCAATATCACTCAGCAATGAAATCTATGTCATCAGGCCCGTAGCAGCATAATGAGTGGATTCAGGTACAATGATTCTAAGTGAAATAAATCACACAGAAAAAGAAACATCATAAGATATCACTACTACACGGAATGTAAACTTGGCTACACAGGAACTGAATTACAAAACAGAACAGGGTGTCAAATGTAGAAAACCAACTTATGCTTGTTTCAGTGGAAAGGTGAGTTGGGGTGCTGCATAAAACCAGAGATTGAAATTAGCACAGATACCGTTCCATAAGCCAAATATGTAATAGACAAGAGCTACTCCTTGCTCAACGAAGTGGACTCCACACCCCACATTAAACGCCTAAGAATATACCTGACTAGTAAGAATCTTAAAACCTAAGGATTTATATGTCTCCGAAAGAGAATCAAGCGTGTGTACAGTGGCATAAACGCAGCAGTGATAGGATTGGTGAGGTTCGGTGAGCAAATGCAGACCCTTTGAAGTCATATTGCATGGTACCCATTCCATGGGTCTCAACTCTCCAGGTTTAAGGGATTCTTCCTTCAGCTAAAACATGCATGTGGACCCCAGAGTATGATCAACCGTGTGATCGGGAAACGTGTTCAAATGTGTCTCAGTTTTCGTCCCCTGGTACTCGGGTGCAACATTCCAGACGCTTTACTAACACTCTCCCCACTTGGAGAGTCAGTGCCTTTAACCTCCTGTTTGGCCCAGTTTGCAATTTCTTCGGAAGATGAACAGCAATAAGGAGAAGCAATGGGAGACTATCTGTAGGTGTCTGGACGGGCAAATTTAACTCTCATTTCCCACCAGGAAGATAAATGAACCAAAGGCTCCGCGTGCCATGCTGGAACTAGATTAGGGCCTGAGGAGATCCTGCGGTGTTGCGGCCAGCTCACAAGAAAGCGAGTTGAAGAAAGGAGCTCAGGGGCACTGTAATTCAGAAACCTGCGGAGTTATAAATGACAGCTATCATCCAAAATTATACTGAAGTAAGGCTGCGAAGAGGACTTGAATGCGGGGCAGAATTGCTGGAAACTGATTTCAGAACGTACACGGGAGTAGCTCTTAAAGCATAGGAAAAGAGACAGAACTTGGAAAATAATGCACTTGGCAAAAAAGGGCATATGTGTTTTATCCAGAGCTCTCATACCTGAGGGGAGGAGATTCCCAGCAGGCTCCAACTGCCACCTGAGGGCTCACATTGCCAAGGCAACGTGAGCATGCCAGGCAGGAGTTACCTCACAGCAGAGGTCCCACCTCACAGAAGGGTGAGAAACCCAGCCAACATCAGACTCTCACCAGAGGGCCCACATCACCAAGGGGATGGGAACCAGGCAGGAGTGTCTTCACATCAGTGGGGCCACATCATCAAAAGCTGAGGTACTCAGCACATGTGTCCTCAAACCAGAGGACCCACATCACCAAGGACCTCGGAGTGAGGCAGGCAGGAGTAGCCTCACAACACTGGGCCCATAGAATAAAAAAGTGAGGAATCCAGCAGTTGGAACCTCCCAGCAGGCGGCCCAGAGCACCGAGGCCATGGGATCCAGGCCACAGTGAACTCACAGAAGAGGGCCCATGTCATGAAACTGAGCAACCCAGCCATTGGGACCTCAGAGCAGGAGGCCCACATCCCCATGGGGATGGAATTCTGGTAGGAGTGTCCTCGCACCACTGAGAACGTATCAGAAAATTTTGGGCGACCAGCAGTTAGGGCCTGACGCCAGAGGACCCTCATCACCAAGGGAAGGAGGCTCCCAGCAGGCTCCAACTGCCACCAGAGGGCTGACGTCACCAAGGCGATGTGTGCCAACCAGGCACGAATGACCTCACAGCAGAGGGCCCACCTCAGAGAAGTGTGACGAACCCAGTCAGGATCAGACTCGCACCAGAGGGCCCACATCACCAAATGGATTGGAACCAGGCAGGAGTGTCCTCACATGAGTAGGGCCACATCATCTAAAGGTGAGGAACCCAGAACATGTGGCTTCAAACCATAGGACACCCATCACCAAGGGGCTGGGAGTGAGGCAGGCAGGAGGAGCCTCATAACAGAGGGCCCAAAAATAAGAAAGGTGAGGAATCCAGCAGTTGGAACCTCCCAGCAGGCGGCCCAGAGCACAGAGGCTAGAGGAACCAGGCCAGAGTGAACTAACACCAGACAGCCCACATCATGAAACTGTGAGCAACCCAGACATTGGGACCTCAGAGCAGAAGGCCCACATCCCCATGGTGATGGGAACATGACAGGAGTGTCCTGGCATCACTGGGCTCACATCAGAAAACGTGGGGTGCTCAGAAGTTAGGGCCTGACGCTAGAGGGCACTCATCACCGAGAGGAGGAGGCTCCCAGCAGGCTCCAGCTGCCACCAGAGGGCCAACGTCGCCAAGGTGATGTGTGCCAGCCTGGCAGGAGTGACCTCACAGCAGAGGGCCCACCTCACAGAAGGGTGAGGAACACAGCCAGGATCAGACTCTCACCAGAGGGCCCACATCACCAAGGGGATGGGAACCAGGCAGGAGTGTCCCCACACCAGTGGGACAACATCATCGAAAGGTGAGGATCCCAGCACATGTGTCCTCAAACCAGAGGAACCACATCACCAAGGGGTTCGGAATGAGGCTGGCAGGACTGGCCTCACAACACAGGGTCCATAGAATATAAAAGTTGAGGAATCCAGCAGTTGGAACCTCCCAGCAAGTGGCCCAGAGCACCGAGGCTATGGGATCCAGGCCGCAGTGAACTCACAGCAGAGGGCCCACATCATGAACCTGTGAGCAGCCCAGCTGTTGGGACCTCAGAACAGAAGGCCCACATCCCCATTGGGATGGGAACCTGGCAGGAGTGGCTTTGCACCACTTAGCACATATCAGAAAATGTTAGGAGCCCAGCAGTTAGGGCCTGATGCCAGGGGGCCCTCATAACTGAGGGGAGGAGACTCCCAGCAGGTTCCAACTGCCAACAGAGGGCCCACGTCTACAAGGTGGCATGCGCCAGCCAGGCAGTAGTGACCTCACAGCAGAGGGCCTATCTCACAGAAGGGTGAGGAACCGAGGCAGGATGAGACTCTCACCAGAGGGCCCACAACACCAAGGGGATGGGAACCAGTCAGGACTGTCCTCCCACCAGTGGGGCCACATCATCGAAAGGTGAGGAACCCAGCACATGTGGCCTCATATCAGAGGACATACATCACAAAGGGGATGGGAGTGAGGCAGGTAGGAGTAGCCTAAAAACAGAGGGCCCAAAGAATAAAAAAAGTGAGGAATCCAGCATTTGGAACCTCCCAGCAGGCGGCCGAGAGCACAGAAGCTATGGGATGCAGGCAGGAGTGAACTAACAGCAGAGAGCCCACATCATGAAACTGTGAGCAACCCAGGCATTGGGACCTCAGAGCAGAAAGCCCACATCCCCATGGGGATGGGAACCTGACAGGAGTGTCCTGGCATCACTGGGCTCACATCAGAAAACGTGGGGAGCCCAGCAGTTAGAGCCTGATGCTAGAGGGCCGTCATCACCGAGGGCAGGAGGCTCCCAGCAGGTTCCATGTGCCAACAGAGGGCCCACGTCGCCAAGGTGATGTGTGCCAGACAGGCATGATTGACCTCACAGCAGAGGGCCCACCTCACAGAAGGGTGAGGAACCCAGCCAGGATCAGACTCTCACCTGAGGGCCCACATCAGCAAGGGGATGGGAACCAGTCAGGACTGTCTTCCCTCCAGTGGGGTCACATCATCGAAAGGTGCGGAACCCAGCACATGTGGCCTCAAATCAGAGGACACATATCACAAAGGGAATGGGAGTGAGGCAGGCAGGAGTAGCCTAAAATCAGAGGGCCCAAAGAATAAGAAAGGTGAGGAATCCAGCAGTTGGAACCTCCCAGCAGGCGGCCCAGAGCACAGAAGCTATGGGATGCAGGCAGGAGTGAACTAATACCAGAGAGCCCACATCATGAAACTGTGAGCAACCCAGGCTTTGGGACCTCAGAGCAGAAGGCCCACATCCCAATGGGGATGTGAACCTGGCTGGAGTGTCCTCGCACCACTGGGCGCACATCACAAAATGTGGGGAGCCCAGCAGGTAAGGCCTGATGCCAGAGGGCCCTCATCACCGAGGAGAGGAGGCTCCCAGCAGGCTCCAAGTGCCACCAGAGGGCTCATGTCCACAAGGCGAGGTGAGCAAGCCAGGCAGGAGTGACCTCACATCAGACGGCCTACCTCACAGATGGGTGAGGAACCCAGCCAGGATCAGACTCTCAACAGAGGGCCCACATCACCAAGGGGTTGTGAACCAGGCAGGAGTCTCCTAAGACCATTGGTCCCACATCATCGAAAGGTGAGGAACCCAGCACATGTGGCCTCAAACCAGACGACACACATCACGAAGGGGATGGGAGTGAGGCAGGCAGGAGGATCCTCACAACAGAGGGCCCAAAAAATTAAAAAAGTGAGGAATCCAGCAGTTGGAACCTCCCAGCAGGCGGCCAAGAGCACAGAGGCTATGGGATCCAGGCTTCTGTGAACACCAGAGAGCCCACATCATGAAAATGTGAACAACCCAGCCGTTGGGACCTCAGAGCAGAAGGCCCACAACCCCATGGAGATGGGATCCTAAGAGGAGTGCCAAAGCATCACCGGGCTCCCTAAGAAAAGTTGGTGAGTCCAGCAGTTAGGGCCTGACGCAAGAGGGTCCTCATCACCGGGGGGAGGAGATTCCCAGCACGCTCCAACTGCCACCACACGGCTGACTTCACCAAGGCAATGTGTGCCAGCCATGCAGGAGTGACCTATCAGCAGAGGGTCTCCCTCACAGGTGGGTGAGGAACAAAGCCAGGAACAGACTCTCACCAGGGGGTCCACATAACCACGTGGATGAGAACCAAGCAGGAGTGTCCTCACACTAGTGGGGCCACATCATCGAAAGGTGAGGAACCCAGCAAAGGTGGCCACAAACCAGAGGACCCACATCACCAAGGGGTTGAGAGTGAGGTAGGTGTCTGGACGGGTATATTTAACACTCATTTCCCACCAGGAAGAGAAATTAACCAAAGGCTCAGCGTGCCCTGCCAGAAGCAGATTAGGGCCTGAAGCAGTCTTGCGGGTTTGCGGCCAGCTCACAAGAAAGCGAGTTGAAGAAAGGAGCTCAGGGGCCCTGTAATTCACAAACCTGGAGAGTTATAAATAACAGATAACGTCCAAAAATATATTGAAGTAAGGCTGCGAAGAGGACTTGAAAGCGGGGCAGAATTTCAGGAAACCGATTTCAGGAGGTAGACTGGAATTGCATTTAAAGCATAGGAAAAGAGGCAGAACATCGACAATGATGCACTTGGCAACAAAGGGCGTATGAGTTTGTTCCTGAATATATTCAGGAAAAAACACATACGCCCTTTTTGGCAAACCAAGCAAGCTTGCAATGGAAATCCGAACTACTATGAAGTGTCACTTCCCCCCGGTCTAAAGGGCCATCTGAGAAAAGTGTAAAATCCAGAAAGGCAAGACAGGCCATGGGGAAAAAGGAGCCTTGTTATGCTGATGGGCGGGATGTAAATTGCCAACAGCCACTCTGGAGAAGTGTATGGTGTTTCCTGATACATCTGAAAAACAAAGCAACAGAGTCTAGGGCATTTCCACTTATGGTCCTATAGCTTAGGGAAATTAAAATCAAAAAGACACAGCCACCCCAAAATTTGGGACGGCTCTGTTTACAGGAACCTCTTCTACAGTACGAGTTAAATATCCCAGAGAACAAATAATTGATAAAGAAGTTGCGGTACTTACGTACAACAGAATACCACTCAGCAATGAAATCTGTGTCACCAGGCCTGTACCAGCATAATGAGTGGATTGAGGCATGATGATTCTAAGTGAAATAAGTCACACAGAAAAAGAAACATCATAAGGTATCACTAATGCACGGAATGTAAACTTGGCTACACATGAACTGAATTACAAAACAGAACAGGGTCTCAAGATTAAAAAACCAACTTATGCTTGCTTAAAGGGAAAGGTGAGTTAAGGGGGTGCTGCATAAAACCAGAGATTGAAATTAGCACAGATACCGTTCCATAAGCCAAATATGTAATAGACAAGACCTACCCCCTGCTCAACGAAATGGACTCAACAATGAGGTATCACCTCACACCTGT
>NW_028138690.1:0-76487 GCF_964270905.1 Leucopleurus acutus | reverse complement strand
TTTATGTGTCACTGGATAAGTTGATCTTCAAAAGCACCTACTCCTCTAGACTGATGTACTTTCCGTTCATAATAGTTCCATCCTTAGTGGTGTCTCTTTTTAACTTACACCAAATGACATCAGTGAATTAAGAATGAACTAAACAGAGTCAGTGAGTTGTTAACAAAATAGTAGTATATCAAATCTTGGAATACTCTGTGACAAGGTATGTGTCAAAAATTCATGTGCATGCGACTCTGGGTGATAGTTTGGGGTTATGTTCAATGTGTATTGAAGGGAGACTGAGGAAGCTCCAAAGGACCTTTACGTGGTAGAGAGATTAGGTCTTCAATCATGAGGAACAAATGCAAACATGAAGAAAACCTTAAGCAAGAAAACATTGAAGGATTCATAAACCTGATTGATTCGAAACTCTGCTCAATCACCAACTAAAAGAAGCAAGCATGAGAGCATAAACACATTTCGTCCATAGAGGCCAATACATAAGAGCAGTGTTTGATTGGCATCTTCTTGATGATCCAAAGGTCTCAACCTCTTATATCTAACTGCCTACTACTTGACATTTCCATTTGAATATTTCATTAAATATCAAATTTAATATTTCCACAAGGCACTTCAGGATCAATTAGAATTCTAATTATACTTGTGAGACATTGTACTATGTAATCCTAGTACAATATAAACATCTCTACAACTGAAATTTGATGCTCATGGAATGTTAATATGGATAAGCTTTCAAGCATCACTGAGAAAACGTTGTCCATGTAGTGCCACATATTTATATTCATGCAGGTATATAGGAAAATACCCATTTCTTCACACTGTTTCCTACACTGAGGGTCACAACTCTTGTTATATTTATTCAATACAATGAGCTAATACTTTAAAATTTTTCTTGCTTACATCTTTCTTTCATAAATTCTAGAATTCATGGATTGAAATCTGTGAGTAAAATAATAAATAAAGCAGAAAATAGAATCAAGTTGAAGTAAAGAGGAAATCATCTAGTAACTTGAGGTAAAAACTGTTAAGTTTTTCATGTGACTCTTTCTGTCTATGTGTGTGTACATATATGTGTGTCTGTGTATGTTCCTTATGCTATAATTATATATAACATTTAAAAATATAATCATACTCTACATGTTCTTAGATTTACCTCCATTAACTTTTCTTTATTTAATTATTCATTCACATTCCTGAAAATGTATTGTACAAGGATTTCTGCTTCTTGGAAGATGAAATAGACTTAATTTCCTTACTTTTCTCTATTTCTCCCTCTAAGAACAGCTAAAAAACTCTGATGTTACACATAAAACAAACATTTAAAAAAACCTGTTAGGTGAGAAGAATAAGACAAACTGGCTAGTGACCCCAGGGCCTGAGTAAAAACATAATGGTGGGGCGGAGTCAAGATAGTGGAGTAGGAGGATGCAGAGTTCGTGTCTCCTCACAACTAGGGCATCTACCAGGTGCTGGTTGGGGACTTCGGACACCTAAGGGAGCGGGAGGAACCTCCACATGAGTGGGTAGGACATTGGGGGAATGGGGGAGGAGAAATGGAGGCAGGATGGGACCAGTGCCCTTGAGGGGTGGCTAGGGGGAGGGGAGGGGTTCCTATGCCCAGAGGGGCCCACTCACAGTGGGGGTTCTGTGGGAATGGGGAGAGACCTTTGGAGGATCTGGGAATTGCAGGGGAATGTGGCCAGCATTTCCCCCACTCACTTGGGCCCCAGCGAGCCTGCTGGAGTCCTGGGCCTGAACCTCTGCTCTCCTGGGTCCCCTCCAGCTGCACTAAGCCCCACACACTCCCAAGGCCTTTTCTGGCTTTTTTTTCTGTTGTGGTTCTGTTTTGCCTTGTTGTTGTTTCATTTATATTTATATTTTTCTAATATATTTTTATTCTAATTTTATTTTTTAAATTTTTTATTCTTTGTTCTTGTTCTGCTCCTTTTTGTTTGTTGCCTTTTTTTCTTTTTTTGCCACACCACATGGTTTGTGGGATCTTGGTTCCCAGGCCAGAGGTTAGGCCTGAGCTCCTGTGGCGGGAGTGCCAAGTCCAAACCTCTGGACTAACACAGAACCTCAGATCCCAGGGAGTATTAAGTGGTGTGAGGTCTCCCAGAGGTCCTCATCTCAGCACCAAGACCCAGCTCTACCCAACTGCCTGCAAACTCCAGTGCTGGATGCCTTAGGCCAAACAACCAGTAGGACAGGAACACAGCCTCACCCATCAAAAAACAAATGAGATGACAAAATAATATGTTACAGATGAAAGAGTAAGTTAAAAACCTACAAGACCAAATAAATGAAGAGGAAATAGTCAATCGACCTGAAAAAGAATTCACAAAATCTCGAATGAAAGGAACACAGGGATAACACTGAAGAAAATCATCAAAACCACAAGGGAAAAATTTATAAAGAAGAAAAGAAGAGAGAAAAACTGCACCCCCCCCACACACACATAACAGAACACAAGTAATTAAATGGCAGTAAATACATACCTATAAATAATCACTTTAAATATCAATGAACTAGATGTTCCAATCAAAGACTGATTAGATAAAAATATGAGACCCATTTATATGCTGCCTAAAAGAGACTTACTTCAGAGCTAAAGACACACACAGCCTGAAAGTGGGGGGTGGAAAAAGATATTCAATGCAAATTGAAATAAAAAGAGAGCTGGGGTATCAATATTCATGTCAGACAAAGCAGACTTTAAAGCAAAGTCTCTAACAAAAGACAAAGAAAGACATTATATAATGATGAATGGATCAATAGAAGAAGATGATATAACATTCATAAACATATATTCACCTAATAAAGGAACACCTAAACATATAAAGCAAATATTAACAGACATAAAGGGAGAAATTGACAGTAATAAAATGATAGTAGTGGACTTTAACATCCCACTGACATCAATGGATAGAGCATTCAGAGAGAAAACAGTGACCTTAAATGAAACATTGGACTAGTTGGATTTAATAGATATCTACAGAACATTGGATCCAAAAATAACAGAGTACACATTCTTTTCAACTGTATATGGAACATTCTCCAGGATAGATCACATGCTAGGCCACAAAACAAGTCTCTACAAATTTAAGAAGATAGAAATTATATCAAGCATCTTTTCAGGCCACAAAGGTATGAAACTAGAAATCAATTACAGGAAGAATACTGGAAAAAAACACAAAAGCATGGAGACTAAAGAACATGCTACTAGAAAACCAATGGGTAAATAAAGAAATCAAGGAGGAAATCAGAAAATACTTTGAGACAAATGAAAATAAAAGCCCAACTTTACAAAATCTATGGAACACAGAAAAAGCAGTTCTAAGAGGGAAGTTTATAGCAATACAGGCCTACCTTGGTAAATGAGAAAATTCTCAAATAAAAAACCTACATCTAATGGAATTAGAAGAAAAGAACAAACAAAGCCCAACATCAGCAGAAGGAAGGAACTATTAAAGATCAGCATGTAAATAAATTAGAGAACAACAAGAAAGAAATTATCAAAGAAACAAGAGCTGGATTTTTTTTTCAGTACACGGGCCTTTCACTACTGTGGCCTCTCCTGTTGTGGAGCACAGACTCCGGACGCACAGGCTCAGTGGCCATGGCTTATGGGCCTAGCCGCTCCACAGCATGTGGGATCTTCCTGGGCCAGGGCACAAACCCATGTCCCCTGCATCAGAAGGTGGACTCTCAACCACTGCACCACCAGGGAAGCGCAAGAGCTGGATTTTTGAGAAGGGAAGCAAAATTGATAAGCCTCTAGACAGGTTCATTAAAAAAAGAGAGAGGACCCAAATAAACAAAATTAGAAATGAAAGAGGAGAAATTTCAACCAATATCACAGAAATACAAAGAACCATAAGAGAATACTATAAACAGTTATATGCTAACAAATTGGACAACTTAGAAGAATAGATACATTCCTAGCAACTTACATCTTCCAGGACTGAATTAGGAAGAAATAGGTAGTCCGAATAGACTTATTACTAGTTGCTGGATTTCAATCAATAAAAAAAAAAAAAAAAAAAACTCCCAACAACCAAAAGTCCAGAACCAGAAAGCTTTTCAGGGAATTCTAGCAAACATATAAAGAAGAGTTAATACCTATCTTATCACACTTTTCCAAAAACTTTAAGGGCATGAACACCCTCAAACTCATTCTATGAGCCCACAATTACCCTGACACCAAAACCAAAGACAGATACCACAAAGAAGAGAAAATTACAGGCCAATATCTCTGATGAATACAGATGCAAAACTCCTCAATAAAATGTTATCAAATAGAATTGAACAATAAATAAAAACGATCATATACCATGATCAAGTGGGATTTATCCCAGAGATGCAAGGATTCTTCAATATACACACATCAATCCATGTGATACTCCACGTTAAAAAAAAGATAAAAATCACATGATCACCTAAATAGATGTAAAAAAGCATTTGGCAAAATTCTATATCCATT
This sequence comes from Leucopleurus acutus, assembly GCF_964270905.1. Classification (NCBI taxonomy): domain Eukaryota; kingdom Metazoa; phylum Chordata; class Mammalia; order Artiodactyla; family Delphinidae; genus Leucopleurus; species Leucopleurus acutus. The sequence continues at coordinate 72,001 of NW_028138690.1, read as the reverse complement.
CATAATAAAAACTCTCAACAAAGTTGGTTTAGAGGAAACATATCTCAACCTAATAAAGGCCATTTATGACAAACCCACAGTAAACATCATACTAAACAGTTAAAGGCTGAAAACATTTCCTCTAAGATCAGGAACAAAACAAGGATGCTCACTCTTGCCATTGTTATTTAACACAGCATTAGAAGTCCCAGCCACAGCAATCAGACAAGAAAAATAAATAAAAATCATCCAAATTTGAATGGTATAAGTAAATCTGTCACTATTTGCAGATGACATGATACTATATATAAAAAACCCTCAAGACTCCACCAAAAAGTTATTAGAACCAATACATGAATTCAGTAAAGTTGCAAGATACAAAATTATATATGGAAATCTGTTGCATTTATATACACTAATAATCCTATCAGAAAGACAAATGAAGAAAAAAATTCCATTTATTATCACATCAGAAAGAATAAAATACTGAAGAATATATTTAAACAAGGAGTTGTACTCTGAAAACTAGAAGACACTGAAGAAATTGAAGATGACACAAATAAATGGAAATCTATACTGTGTTCATGGATGGGGAGAATCAATATTGTTAAAATATTCATACTACCCAAACAATCTATAGATTCAAAGCAATACCTATCATAATAGCAATGGCATATTTCAGAGAACATGAACAAATATTCTTAAGATTTTATGGAAGCACAAAGACTACAAGTAGCTAAAGCAATCTTGAGAAAAAAGAACAAAGCTGAAGGTATCATGCTCCTATACTTGAAAATATACTACAAACTATAGTAATCAAAAGAGTATGGTACTGGCAGCAAAATAGACACATATATCAATGGAACAAAATACAGAGCACAGAAATAAACTCACAATTACTTGGCCAATAAATATTCAACAACGTATGCAAGAATATACAGTGGGGAAAAGACAGTCCCTTCAATAAATGGTGTTTGGAAAGCTGGCCAGATATGTGCACAAGGATGGAACTGGACCACTGTCTTACCCAATATTTAGAAATAAATTCAAAATGGATTGAAGACTTCAATGTGATATCTGAAACCATAAAATTCTTAGAAGAAAACACAGGCTGTAAGTTCTTTGACATCTGTCTTAGCAATATTATTTTGGATCTGTGTCCTCAGGCAAGAGGAACAATTACAAAAATAAACAAATGGGACTACATCAAACTAGAAACCTTTTTGCACAGGGAAGGAAGGCACTAACAAAATGAAGTATCAATCTACTGATTGGCAGAAGATATTTGCAAATCATATATCTGATAAAGATTGATATCCAATATATATAAAGAACTCATACAACTCAATATAAAAAAACCCCAAAAGAACCTGAATAAAAATGGGAAGAGGACCATAATAGACATTTTTCTAAATAAGTCATACAGATGTCCAACAGTCACATGAAAATGTGCTCGACATCACTAATCATCAGAGAAATGCAAATCCAAACCACAATGAAATACTACCTCACATCTGTCAGAATAACTATTATAAAAGAGAAAAGAAACAACAATTGGTGAACACGTGGAAGAAATGGGATCCTCATGCACTGTTGGTAGTAATGTATCTTGGTGCAGCCATATGGAAAGCAGTATGGAGTTTCCTCAGAAAACTAAGAATAGAACTACCATACAGTCCAGGGAATCCACTTCTGGGTATTAAAAACAACACAGAAACTCTAAACAATAAAAGAAAATATTATCTAAAACAACAACAAAAAACACACTCTAATTTGAAAAGATATATGCATCCCTATGTTCATTGCAGCAGTATTTACAACAGCCTATATGGAAGCAACCTAAATGTCCATCCACAGATGAATGGATAAAGATGATGTGATACACACACACACACACACACACACACACACACACACACACACACACACAAGAATATTACTCAGCTATGAAAAAGAATGAAATAATGCCATTTGTAGCAACATGGATGGACCTAGAGATTATCATACTAAGTGAAGTTAGGCAGACAGAGAAAGACAAATATCATGTGATATAACTTATATGTAGAATCTAAAAGGCAAAACAAATGAACAAACAAAACAAAACAGAAAGAGGCTCATATATACAGAGCACAAACTGTTTGTTGCCAGAGATGTGAAGGGTGAGGGGATTAACAAAATTGGTTAAGGGGATAAAGAGGTACTGACTTCCAGCTATTAGTCATGGGGATGTAATGTAGACATAAGGAATATAGTCAATAACATTGCAGCCACGTTGTATGGTGATGGATGGTAACTTGTCTAATTGTGATGTGCATCTTATAATGTATAAAAATATGAGTTGTGTTGTACATCTGAAGCTAATATAATATTGTATGTTAATTATATCTCAATAAGAAAAAATTAGTGACATGTGTGTGTGTGCATGTGTGTGTGGTGGACTATTATTTAGCCACAAGAAGAAGGAAATCTTGCCATTTGTGACAATGTGGATGGATGCTAAGTGAAATAAGTCAGACAGAAAAAGACAAACACTCTATGACCTCACTTATATGTGGAAAGAAAAACAAAAAAAGAAACTAATAAAAAGAGTTCAAATGTGTGTTTACCAAATGCAGGGTTTAGGGGGAGAAGGAATTGTGTGCGAGTTGTCAAAAGGTACAAACTTCCAATTATAAGGTAAAGCAGTACCAGGAATATAACATACAACATGATGACTAGTTAACACTGTTTTATAATATATATGAAAGTTGTTAATAGAGTAAATCCTAAGTGTTCTCATCACAAGGGAAAAAATTTTTATTTTTTGTAGCTATAGATCATGGAACAAACTTAATTTATTGTGTTTATCATTTCACAATATATATGTCACATCATTATGCTGCATGCCTTAAACTCATATAGTAATGTATGTAGCAAAAACGCTGTTTTTGAACATTACTTAGGTCAGCTCTTTTCTTTTTCATACCCTTCAATGAGGCCATGTAATATATTTGTAATACAGTTAGATTCATTTCATAGCTGGTATTCCATTCTGGATTCCTCCTTCATCTAGATGAAAGATTTTTAATTTTCATGAATAATCATATAACCACAAGCACAGTACCATATAGAACAGTTATACCATCTAAAATATTATCTTGTGTATCCCTTTGTAATCAGCCCTTATCTTCATCCAAAATTTATGGCAACCACTCATATGTTTTCTCTCCCTATACTTTCACCTTACACATAATGTCATAGAAATAAAATTATGCAATATGTAGGTTTTGGTGTATGACCTCTTTCATTTAGTAATCTCACAAGCCCTTAAAAGTAGAGAGATGCAGTAGAAGAAGTAGTCAGAGAGATTCAAAGCATAAGAAGGATTCATCACCCAATTTTTGGCTTTGAAGATTTAGAGGGTCATGAGCCAAGGAAAGTGCCTAGTCTCTAGAAGCTAAGAGTGATCCCAGGCCAACAGTCAGTAGTTAAATGGGAACTTCAGTCATCTTGCAGTCAACTTGCTGAATAAAATGAATTTTGCCAACAACCGAAATGAGCCTGGAATTGAATTCATCCTATAGCCCCCAAATAAGAGCTCAGACTGTCAAACATATTTATTTCATACTTGTGAGATCCTAAGCAGAGAACCTACTTGAGACCACCTGGCTGTTTCACTTCCAGGAATGTCATAAAAGGTGGTTTTCTTTTGTGTTCTCTCTCCCTCTCCCAACATGGCGGCCTCAGCAAAAAAGAAGAATAAGAAGGGGAAGACTATCTCCCTAACAGACTTCCAGGCTGAGGATGGAGGGACTGGTGGAGGAAGCACCTATGTCCCCAAACCAGTCAGCTGGGCTGATGAAACAGATGACCTAGAAGGAGATGTTTCAACCACTTGGCATAGTAATGATGATGACGTGTATAGGGCACCTCCAATTGACCGTTCCATCCTGCCCACTGCTCCACAGGCTGCTCAGGAACCCAATATCGACCAGAGCCGTCTTCCCAAATCACCACCCTACACTGCTTTTCTAGGGAACCTGCCCTATGATGTGACAGAAGACTCCATTAAGGAATTCTTTAAAGGATTAAATATCAGTGCAGTGCGTTTACCACGTGAACCCAGCAATCTTGAGAGGTTGAAAGGTTTTGGTTATGCTGAGTTTGAGGACCTGGATTCCTTGTTCAGTGCCCTGAGCCTCAATGAAGAGTCTCTAGGTAACAGGAGAATTAGAGTGGACGTTGCTGATCAAGCACAGGATAAAGACAGGGATGATCGTTCTTTTGGCCGAGATAGAAATCGGGATTCTGACAAAACAGATACAGACTGGAGGGCCCATCCTGTTACAGACAGCTTTGATGACTACCCACCTAGAAGAGGTGATGATAGCTTTGGAGACAAGTATCCAGATCATTATGATTCAGACCGATATCGTGATGGGTATCAGGACAGTTACCGTGATGGCCCATGCCGGGACATGGATCTCTACGGGGGCCGAGATCGCTATGATGACCGAGGCAGCAGAGACTATGATAGAGGCTACGATTCCAGGATAGGCAGTGGCAGAAGAGCATTTGGTAGTGGGTACCATAGGGAGGACGACTACAGAGGAGGCGGGGACCACTATGAAGACAGATATGACAGACGAGATGACCGGTCATGGAGCTCCAGAGACGATTACTCTCGGGATGATTATAGGCCTGATGATAGAAGTCCCCGCCAAAGACCCAAACTGAACCTAAAGCCTCGGAGTACTCCTGAGGAAAATGATTCCGCTGCTAGCACGTCCCAGTCCAGTCGAGCAGCCTCTATCTTTGGAGGGGCAAAGCCTGTTGACACAGCTGCTAGAGAACGAGAAGTATAAGAGTGGCTACAGAAGGAACCGGAGAAACTGCAGAGTCAGCTGGATGAGCCAAAACTAGAACGATGGCCTCGGGAGAAACACCCAAGCTGGTGAAGTGAAGAAACTCAGGAACGGGAACGATCGAGGACAGGAAGTGAGTCATCACAAATGGGGACCTCAGCCACATCTAGCAGAAATGCACGAAGGAGAGAGAGTGAGAAGTCTCTAGAAAATGAAACACCCAATAAAGAGGAAGACTGTCAGTCTCCAACTTCTAAGCCTCCCAAACCTGAACAGCCTCTAAAGGTAATGCCAGCCCCTCCACCAAAGGAGAATGCTTGGGTGAAGCGAAGTTCTAACCCTCCTGCTCAATCTCAGAACTCAGACACAGAGCAGCAGTTCCCTACAAGTGGTGGAGGGAAAGTAATTCCAGCTCAACCATCTGAGGAAGGACCAGTAAGGAAAGATGAAAATAAAGTAGATGGGCTGAGTGCCCCAAAAGGCCAAAGTGGAAATTCCAGCCGTGGTCCAGGAGATGGAGGGAACAAAGACCACTGGAAGGAGTCAGATAGGAAAGATGGCAAAAAGGATCAAGACTCCAGATCTGCACCTGAGACAAAGAAAGCGGAAGAAAATCCAGCCTCTAAGTTCAGTTCTGCAAGCAAGTATGCTGCTCTTGCCGTTGATGGTGAAGATGAAAATGAGGGAGAAGATTACACCAAATAGACCTCTGAATTCTGTGCTTTCTCCTAGTCTCTCACCACCCTGGAACATTCGAGAGCAAGTCAAACCTCTATCCAGACAAGACAAAATAACACTCACCATCTCCTGGATACCTTTCTTAACTTTTTTTTTTAAAAAAGAAACAAAATGAAATTCTTTTGCATGCTTCTTCAGCCTTTAAAATATTGAACTAACTGGAGAATCACCAATGTAGCCAGAGAGAGATGTACAGCTTTTAATGCTGTAAGTTTAAAGTTGTGGTGCATTTTTATGACATGTGCAGTTGCCTGTGTGATTAGTGCCTAGGGGCCTCCGTTTAGCAAGATGGCAGTGATAGTGATGCAGTGTCTGGAATCTAGTTGGGCAGTAGGCAGGTATAAGGAAGAGTGTGAGGTTTCTACCTTTAATTCTTATCCTGTTGTGGCATACATGAATTAGCAAACAGTATCTGAATAAATTCTCCATTCTTAGCAAGGTAGGTTTAGTCTCTGATGTTGTTTTAGTCTCCAGGAGGCTGCCAGCCCCACCTCTTATTTAATTCTGAGTTACTGGGGCCAGCCTAAGGGGGAGTTCCTTCATTTGTGCCCCCCATGGGGGTAGGTGGGAGTGAGTCTACAGGCCACTGAAGAATAGGACTGTTTGGTGACCAAAGTAAATGGGGAAATCGTGGTTTGAAAAGAAGCTTGGGGATTTGATAAATTATTTTGCACCAGTAACAGGGAAAATGGTATCACCTCCAGTAAACACATAGTCGTTTACCTCCTGGAGCAGGAAGCACTTAAGGGTTGTGGGAATTCCCAGGTCTTTTATGTGTCCTGGTTTCACCCTTTCTTAAACACTATCCCTTCTGAAAGTTCAAATATATCCACATTCTGTTGAAATCTTGAAGCTTTAAAAATTTAGACTCTTGTCATCATCTTATGTTCATCATGCTACTCTTTCCTGTTAACCTTCCTACAGGCAGCTTCTACTTAAGTCACATACTTGACCTCCTAAGCATTCTCTAGGGCCCCTGGGAGCTGTCCAATGAGGAGTCATCGCTGCTTTTTCTCAAGCAAATCTTGCCTCCTTCATGCTTTGACACTCCTTCCCTCTAGCCATTCGTGCTCCTGCTGCTTTGACCCCTTTTACACCTCAGAAAACTTTAGAATTACTAGTCTTAGGTGGTGAGCGAGGGTGGTTAAATTGGGAGCCTTTCTTACAACCTTGATTGGGGTTTGAGGGGCTTTTTAAAAAACAAAAGTTTCCTTCTCTCCAAGTGAAATCTCACACCAATGTTTGGATTTATAATGTGGCTTAGACCAATGTGTGGTTTTTTTGGTTCTGTTTTTTTAGCATCCCCTTGAGAGAATAAATGATAATGGAGGAGAACAATTTCACAAGGTCCTGGCTTCTCTTGCAACACAGTAGCTTTACTTGCCTGCTTTTATGTGCACCTTGGTACTGTCAGCTCAACAGATGGTGTCCTTACAGGCAATATTGGTACCTGCAGAGAAAAGACATCTTGGTCTCTTCTCGCATCAGTCCTAAGTTAGACCCTTTACAGCCATGCAGGGGTGTTGGTTTATGAGTGCTGCAGCAGTGAGCATAATGAATCATTTACCCAGTGGACATAGAAAACATACCAAGTGAAGTAACTTTAAATAATTGGTTTGGAGTGGGTAGTAGCTAGGAAGTGGCTTTTAGAGATACCCAAGTTTGAGAGGGTGTTTTTTTTTTAACCATTTGCTATAGATGATGAAAAAGTAGGGTTTGCCCTCTTCATGTCTGCTTCCAAATAGATGTGTCCAAAAAAGCTGTTTTTCCCCCATTCCTCTACCGTGCCACCCTGTTAAAACAAACAGGAATTTATGACCCGCTCCTCACTACATGTAAAATTTGTACAAAAATATCTTCTATGAAAATGATTTGTAATCTGTAGACTTATTACCTGGGAGATGTCTTGAGATGTAAAATCCCATCCTTTAGGTTGTGGGGTTTTTTGTTTTCTCCAAATAAATCTGATCTTTAAAGTTCAAAAAAAATAAAATAAAAGGTGGTTTTGTCTTAAGTAGCTATATTTGTGGTAGCTTGTTATGGCAAGGATAGAAAATGAATACATACCAATTAAAAGACTGATTTTTCAACTCTGTAATGAGTTATATGGGAAAAGAGTCTAAAAAAGAGTGGATACATGTATATGAATAACTGATTAACTGTGCTATACAGCAGAAAGTAACACAACATTGTAAATCAACTATACTCTAATAAAATTTTTTAAGAAGACTGATATTTTCAGATTAGATAGAAGAGCAGGATCCAATTATACACTGCCTTCAAGGAACCCACTTTAATTAAAAATATATAGATATGTTAACAATATCAGGGTTGAGAATGGAGTTGCTTCTTAATACCAATGCAAACTTCACTAGAAGCAATGTTAGCAGGAATATAGAAAGTTATTACATAAAAATAAATTGATCAATTCACCAAGAAATATAACAAAAATATTTAAGCAAGTAAAAGAGTGCTTCAAAACATATGAGGCAAAAACTTGTAGATCTGAAAGGAGAGTGGAAAAATCCACAAATATACTTGGAAACTTCAACATTCCTCTCTCAGTAATCAATAGAAGCAGTAGTCAGGAAATCAACAATGATATACAAGAAACTGAAGAAAAATATCTTAAAATGTGACCCAGAAAGTTGACATCTAGCATGACATTGTGAGGAGCTTTGCTGATCTGCACCCCAGTAAAAAAAGGTGAAACTTATTTTTAAAATCCCAATAACTATCTAAAGCCCTTGGAATGATTTGAAGGACAAAGAGCAAATGAAGCAATATCTATTCAAGAGAGCACATGAAAATTCAGCAAGAAAGATAAGTTTGTGGTATTTGAACCAAGACTTATCCCTCCGTTACCTCTCCAAACTCAGTGATGTGGAGACTTCAATCCATATTGCTGCAGCCAAGAACACAGGGCTCTTATCCCGCCTGCTCCCAATCAGAGGGTTTTCTACCTGGAAGAAGCAGAACCACAGTGCTTCTACTTCTTCCTCCTGCTACCTGTTTCTGAGGCTAAATCATGGCAATTGCAGTTGAGAGGTAGGGGTTCTCTTCTTCTGCTTAGCTGTTGTTCATGGAGACAAAACAAATATCAAACACTGTCCTCAGAAACTATTTCTTCTAGGGATCCAGATTCTGGTTGTAATAATTCTTAGAGCAATTTATGCTTCCAGGGCATTGTGGAAAGCAATAGAGCAATCACTAGTCAATTGGTGGAGTTTAACAACTTATATGGTCAGGTAAAGAGAAACATAAAGCCCCACCAAAATCACTGGCATCCCAGGATGACTGTGAGCATATCAAAAGTTGTGCCTTCCAGAGGTGCAATATCAGAGGCTTAAAACCATTTGGGAGGGGATTGAATAGATTTCCCTAAAATAATGCAGCCAGTCAGTAAACAAATAAATAATCAAACAATAATTTTTAAAAACAGTGGAGGGGAGGAAGAGTGGACCTGTACCTAGAGTTTCTACAATATATTAACTAAAATGTTTAGTTTCCCACAAAATTACTGATATCAGGCAAAATAGATTTTTTAAAATATTGGTGATAGGGCTTCCCTGGTGGCACAGTGGTTGAGAATCTGCGTGCCAATGCAGGGGACACGGGTTCGAGCCCTGGTCTGGGAAGATCCCACATGCCGCGGAGCAACTGGGCCTGTGAGCCACAATTACTGAGCCTGCGCGTCTGGAGCCTGTACTCCACAACAACAGAGGCCGCGACAGTGAGAGGCCCATGCACCGTGATGAAGAGTGGCCCCCGCTTGCCACAACTAGAGAAAGCCCACACACAGAAATGAAGACCCAACACAGCCATAAATAAATAAAATTTTAAAAAATATATTGGCGATAAATACAAATTTTTATTTTTATAAATTTTTATAAATTTATAAATATAAATTATCAACTTATCAAAAAGATATAACAATTATAAACATGTATGTGTCTAATAACAGAGCACCAAAATACATGAAGCAAAAACTAACAGAAATAAATGGAGAAGGGAAAAAGAAAAATTCAACAATAATATTTGGAGACTTAAATACCAATATTTCAAGAATCAGTAGAACAGCTAGACTGAAGATCAACAAGAAAATAGAAGATATGAACAGTACTATAAACCACCTTGACCTAACAGACATCTATAGTATACTTTACACAACAGCAAAATATATATTCTTAAGTGCACTAGAAAGAAACTCTCCAGCATCAACCATACACTAAATTGTAAAACAAATCTCAGCAAATTTAAAGAGATAGAAAAAATACAGAGTGATGCTCTGACCAAAATGGAATGAAATTCAAAATAAAAAGCAGAAAAACTCACAAATATGTGGAAACTTGAAAAAAGATGCAATCTTAAATAATCAATGAGTCAAAGAATAAATCAAAAGAGTAATTATAAAATTATTTTAGATGAATGAAAATGAAGACACAACATAATACTTATGGGATGGAGGTAAAGCAGTGCTTACAGGGAAATTTATAGCTGTAAATATCTGTATTAAGAAAGAAGAAAGATCACAAATCAATAAGCTAATTTTCCACCTTAGGACACTGGAAAAAGAAGAGCTAACTAAATTTAAAGCAAACACAGGAAAGAAATAATAAAGATTAGAGACTGAGGAGGTCAAGATGACAGAGTAAGAGGACGTGGAGCTCTCCTGTCCCTACAAACACATCAAAAATACATTTATATGTGGAACGAATCTCATGGAAAACAAACTGGAAATTGGCAGAAGCACACGTATGCAACCAAGATTGTAATAAAAAAATACACACATAATCAGGTAGGATGCGAAGAAAAGCATCAGGTCAAGACCTATGCCCCTGTGAGGTGACTCAGAGGAAAAGGGAGATCACGTGGCTGGACACTCACCCTGGGGAGGGATTGGTCAAGCCACAGACTGGGCATCCCATTTCTGGGGACCTACATGTAGGAGAAAAGCCCCCTTGGCTGCTTACAGAATTTCAGAGACAGATAAAAAGTCTGGAGAAGCCTAGATCCACTCATGAGGAGTGTGCATATGCTGGCATGTGTTCAGGCAGGGTGGAGAGAGGTTTGCCCCTGTGGCTACTGCCTTGACATGCTCCCCAGTTGAGCTAAGAGAATGCCCCAGCCCTGCACAATCCATACCACAGCTTGGCACTGGATTGAGGGCAGCCAGAACCAAGGAAAAAACTTGTTGAAGGAAAGCAGAGCTGACCTGGGGGTCAAGGGCATAGGCCAGGTGGGACAGTGGTGGCCATTGTTGGTGTTTACTCAAGCAGCAACTCCAGAAGCATCCCAGACTTCTGACAAGAGTGGCCCCTAAAATTCCCACAGCCACCTTACTGTGCGCTCCAGCCTGAGTGAGGTAAACGTTTGGGCCCCACTCACTCCATGCCACAGTCTAACACTAGATCTGGGGTGGCCATGACAGGGGAAAAGATATGACTGTGGACTGCATCTGAGTGGAGCTGCTGCTGCCCACACAGGCAGAGCATTGGACCTCTGTAAGCACATAAGCCCCACTTGGTTCAGCACTCATCTTTCTGGGGGCAAATGTCCAAGCACAGGGAAAAGGAAAATGCACACTTAAAGGGAACAGAGCCAGCTCAAGACTGACCCTCGGAGATTCTGCTTCAGCAACTTAGGAGCAGACCCCACCACTAACAGGGTGGTGATGGTCACTAAGCAGAGAGGAAGTCACACCTCACACATAGGCTCTAGCTCTTCCATCACCAGCTACACCCCATACCAAGGTGATAGCTGCCAGCACACCCTGAGGAAAGATGTGACTGGCATCCACATCAAATTCAGCTTTCCCACCAAAGAAATTAGGCACATGCAGTCTGCATAGAGATGCTCTGACATAGAAAGAAACACTTCAAGATCACAAGAGGTAACTAAATTCATAGAGAGAGAGAAAGTTAAGGGAAATGAAAAGGCAGAGGAAATACTCTTAATTGAAAGAGCAAAAGAAAACCCCTGAAGAAATAAGTAATAAAAGAGAAATTAAAAATTTACCAGATAAGAATTCAAAACATTGGTAATAAAAATGCTAACTGAATTAAGGAAGATAATTGATCTAAACGCAGATCATTTAACAAAGAACTAGAAAATATAAAAAAGACCCAACCAAAAATAAATAATGCAATATCTGAGATAAAAAGCACTCTAGAAGCAATGAATAGCAGACTAAATGACAAAGAAGAATGCATAAGTGATCTGGAAGATAGGCTAATGGAAATCACACAATCACAGCATATAGAAAGACAAATTTAAAAAAATGCAACATTCTTCACTCTGTATGATAGATTCTAGGTCCATCCATGTCTCTACAAATGACCCAATTTCATTCCTTTTTATAGCTGAGTAATATTCCATTGTATATATGTACCATATCTTTTTTATCCATTTGTCTGTCATACAGAGTGAAGTAAGTCAGAAAGAGAAAAACAAATATCGTATATTAATGCATGTATGTGGAATCTAGAAAAATGGTACAGATGAGCCTATTTGCTGGGCAGGAATAGAGACACAGATGTAGGGAACAGATGTGTGGACCTGGTAGGGGGGTGGGATGAATTGGGAGATGGGGATTGACATATGTGCACTGCCATGTGTAAAAAAGATAGCTAGTGGGAACCTGCTGTATAGTGCAAGGAGCTCAGCTCAGTGCTCTGTGGTGACCTAGATGGATGGGATGTCGGGGGAGAGGGACGTCCAAGAGGGAGGGGATATGTGTATACAAATAGCTGATTCACTTCGTTGTACAACAGAAACTAACACAACATTGTAAAGCAATTATACTCCAATAAAGATGTAAAAACAAAAAACAACATGCTACTAAAACCAATGGGTCAATGATGAAATCAAAGAGGAATTCAGAAAATACCTCAAGATAAATGAAAATGGAAACACAACAATCCACAATTTATGGGATGCAGCAAAAGCCATTCCCTCTTAAGGGAAGTTCATAGCAATACAGGCCTTCCCCAAGAAACAAAAAATCTCAAATAAACATCTTAACCTCCCACCTAAAAATTAGGAAAAGAAGCCCAATGTCAAGGAATCTCAATGTCAGCAGAAGGAAGGAAATAATAAAGATCAGAGAGGAAATAAATAAAAGAGATTTTAAAAATAGCAAGATCAATGAAACCTAAAACTGTTTTTTGGAAAAGATAAACAAAATTGATAAACCTTTAGCCAGATTAATCAAGAAGACAAGAGGGAGGATCTAAATAAGCAAAATAAGAAATAAAAGAAGAGAAATAACTGATACCACAATGATACAAAAAATCATAATTAAATATTACAAACACATATGCAAACCAATTGGACAACCTAGAAAAAATGGACACATTTCTAGAAACATACATCCTGCCAAGACTGAGTTAAGAAGAAACAGACAATTTGATCAGACAGATCAATAGAAATGAAATTGAATTTGTAATTCAAAAAGCTCCCAGCAAGAAAAGTCCAAAACCAGATGGCTTCACAGGGGAATTATACGAAATATATACAGAAGAATACCTATCCTTCACAAGCTATTCCAAAAAATTGAATAGGATGGAACACTTCCAAACTCATTCTATGAGACCACAATTACCCTGATGCCAAAACCAAACAAAGACACAAAACAAAATCATAGGCCAATATCTTTGATGAATATGGATGTAGAAATCCTCAAGAAAATATTAGCAAATTGAATCCAACAATATATATAAAGGACCATATAACATTCAAATTGGATTAATTCCAGTGTCACAAAGCTGGTCCAACAATCGCAAATCAACCAATGTGTACACATTAACAAAAGGAAAGATAAAGGTCACATGATCATCTCAATAGATGCAGAAACAGCTTTTGACAAAGTTCAATATTTCATGACAAAAACTCTCATCAAAGTGGGTGTAGAGGAAACATATTTCAATGTAATAAAGACAATTTATGACAAACCTATAGCCAACATCATATTCAATGGTGAAAAGCTGAAAGCCTTCCCACTAAATTCAGGAACAAGAAAAGAATACTCACTCTCCACTTCTATTTAAAACACAGTATTGAAAATGCAATCTGCAGCAATCAGAGGAGAAAAAGAAATAAAATATTTCCAAATTAGAAGGGAAGAGGTAACTGTCACTACTTGCAGATAACATGATACTTTATATATAGAACCATAATGTCTCCACTCAAAAACTATTAGAACTAATAAATAAGTTCAGTAAGATTGCAGGATACAAGATTAATATACAGAAATCTGTTGCATATTTATACACTAAAAATGAAATATCAGGAAGAGAAAGTAAACAAAACAATCCCATTTAAAATCACATCAAATGAATAAAATAGTTAGGAATAAACTTAACCAAGAAGGTGAAAGGCTTATACTCAGAAAACTATAAAACACTGAGGAAGGAAATTGAAAATGATACACAGAAATGGAACGGTATCCTGTGATCTTGGACTGGAAGAATTAATATTGTTAAAATGTCCATACTGCCCAAAACAATCTGCAGATTTAATGCAATCCCTATCAAAATACCTACAACATTTTTCACAGAACTGGAACAAATAATCCTGCAATTCATATGGAACCACAAGACCCCAAATTGCCAAAGCAATTTCAAGAAAAAAGAACAAAATTGGAGGTATCACCCTCTCAGACCAGACTATGCTACAAAACTACAGTAATCAAAATAGTGTGGTATTGGCACAAACACAGACATATAGATCAATGGGACAAAATAGAGAGCCCAGAATAAACCCACACACCTATGGTCAATTGATCTATGACAAAGAAGGCAAGAATATACAATGGATGAAAGGCAGTCTCCTCAATAAGTGGTGCTGGGAGAACTGGACAGCTACATGTAAAAGGATGAAATTAGAACATTCTCTAATACCATACAGAAAAAAAACCTCAAAATGGATTAAGTCCTCAATGTAAGATCAGAAACCATAAAATTCTTACAAGGAAACATAGGCAAAGCACTCTTTTACATAAATTGTAGCAATATTTTTTGTATCTGTCTCCTAAGGCAAAAGAAATAAAATCAAAAAATAAATAAATGGGACTTAATTAACCTTAAAGTCTTTTGCACAGTAAATGAAACCATTGACAAAACAAGACATCCTACTGAATGGGAGAAAATATGTGCAAATGATATGACTGGTAGGGGGTTAATATCTAAAATATATAAACAACTCATAGAACTCAATATCAAAAATACAAACAACCCAATTATAAAATGAGTAGAAGACCAAAATAGATATTTTTCCAAAGAAGACATACAGATGAATAAGAGGCATATAAAAAGATTCTCAACATCACTAATTATTACAGAAATGCAAATCAAAACCAAGATAAAATATCACCTCGCATGTGTCATAATGGCTATTATCGAAAAGTCTACAAATAAAGAATGTTGTTGAGGATATGGAGAGAAAGGAACTCTTGTACTCTGTGGCTGGGAAAAAAATTGATGCAGCTACTATGAAAAACAGTATGGAAGTTCCTAAAAAACTGAAAATAGAACTACCATATCATTCAGGCTTTTGACTCCTGGGTATATATCCAGGGAAAAAAAGACATTAATTTGAAAAGATACCGGCAACCCAATGTTCATAGCAGCACTACTTACAATAATCAAGACATGGAAGCAATCCAAGTGCCCAGCAACACATGATTGGATTAAGAAGATGTGATACACACACACACACACACACACACACACACAATGAATATTACTCAGCCATAAAAGAGAGTGAAATTCTGCCATTTGCAGCAACATGGATGGACTTAGAGGATATTATGCTTATTGAAATAAGTAAGACAGAGAAAGGCAAATACTGTATGATATCACTTACATTTGGAATCTAAAATATAATACAAATGAGTGTATTTGCAAAACGGAAAAAGACTCACAGATACATAAAACAAACTTGTGGTTACCAAAGGGGAGAGAGAAGAGGGGAGGGACAAATCAGGGGTGTGGGATTAACAGATACAAACTACTATGTATAAAATAGATAAGCAACAAAGATATACTGTATAGCATAGGGAATTATAGTCATTATCTGATAATAATTTATATCCAAGTATAATCTGCAAAAATGCTGAAACACTATGCTGTACACCTGGAACTAATATAATATTGTAAATCAACTACAGTAAGTCCCCTACATACAAATCTTCAAGTTGCAAACTTTCAAAGATGCGAACGTGTGTTCACATGTCCAATCACATAAGTTAGCTCACATATCTGGTGTACATTGTCACATGCATGCATCCTCTACAAGTGGTTGTGCTTTTGTGTACTTTACTGTACAGTACTGTATAGAGTACAGTATCTTTATTTCAAGCCCAGGACGTCCGGAAGCAAGCATAAAAGCAGTGGTGATGTAGCTGGTACTGCTAAGAAGCACCAAGAGATAATGATGGAACTTGCTGTGCCACACGAGGAGCTTACTAATGAAAACCTGATGGAATTTGAGGCCCAGAGAAAGGACGAAGAGAGACAAGAGGAAGTAACTGAAGAACTGAAGAGATTCAAGATGCAGGACATGGCAAGGGGATTTTCTTTATTTGAGGAGGCACTGTTAGTTTGTGAGGCACAGGACCTGAATGTAGAACAATACACGAAAGTTTCAGCAGCCGTTCAGAATGCAATCCAGTGCTACCATGTCATCTATGATGGAAAAAAAAGAGCTACTACCCAGACATCACTGGATCAGTTTTTTCAAGAGGGTAGATAGAATTGAATCCAGCAAGGAACCAGAACCTGTGCTATCAACGTCAGGCATGAGCGAAATTGCAGCTTGCCCTCCGTCTCCTATCGCTGATGATCCTTCAGCTCTACCATCTCCCACCTCCTCTCCCTCCTCCAGTCAGTAACTCTTCTTGCCTGTTCACTTGATGCCAGCCCCTGTATGCCAACTGTTGTACTGGACTACTGTACTTTTCAAGGTACTGTACTGTAAGATTAAACGTTTTCTTTATTTTTTGTTTGTTTTTATGTATTATTTGTGTGAAAAGTATTATAAACCTATTACAGTACAGTACTATATAGCTGATTGTGTTAGGTGGGTACCTAGGCTAACCTTGTTGGACTTACAAACAAATTGGACTTAGGAATGCGCTCTTGGAACAGAACTCATTTGTATGTAGGTGACTTACTGTATACTTAAAAAAAGAAAGTGAAATTTATGGGAGAAATGTTTCTAAATCATATTTCTAATATGGAACTTATATATAGAATATATAAGGAAGTCTTACAACTCAATACTAAAAAGACAAATTACCCAAAAAAATATAAATACCAATCCAAAAAGACATTTCTCAAAAAAAAATATACAAATTGAAAATAAGCATATGAATAGATTCTCAAAACCATTAGTCATTAGGAAATTCCAAATCAACACCACAATGAGATACCCCTTTACACACACTATAGCCTTTCACATTGACTATAATAGGAAACTTGGACAATGACAATTGCTGATGAAGATGTACAGGTATTGGAACAACTGAACATTTCTGGTGAGAATGTGAAATGTATTCACTTTGGAAACAGTTTGTCAGTTCTTCAAACAGTTAAACATAAAGTTGCCATATGATGTAGCGCTTCCACTCTTAGTTATATCCTTAAGAGAAATGAAAACTTATGCTCACACAAAAATGTGTACATGAATGTTCATGGTAGCAACATTCATGTAGCTAAAATGGAAACAACACAGTTGATGAATGAATAAATAATCTGTGGTATATCCACACAATGGAATATTATTCAGCAATAAAAACAAATGAAGTTATAAGACATGTTAAAATATGTATGAACATTGAAAACAATATGTCAAATAGAACCTGTCATATCAATATAATAACACATATCATATAATTATTTTACATGAATTGTCTAGAATAGACACATTTATAGAGCTAGAAATTCAATTAGTGCTTACCTAGGATTGGATGGTTGGAGGCAGGGGAATAATGAGGAGTGACTGCTAAAAGATAAAGGGTTTATTTTCAGGGTCATGGAAATATTTCAAAATCATTTGTGGTGTACGTTGTACAACTTTGTGAATATACTAAAATACATTGAATTGTACAGTGTAAATGGGTAAATTTTATCATATGTGAATTGTATTTTGATAAAGCTTTCATTAAAATATATATGTTGTATTTGCTCCAGTAAATATGGAGTAAGAGGCACAAAGTATGCATTCCCATGTGAACAATCCTACAATTGCCCCAGCTTAGTTACTGGAGAAACTTTCCAGGCAATGTTGCAGGGACTGTTAACTAAAGCAGAGTTTAGGTAATGGAGCAAGTGTTCCGTGGCCAAGGAGGATAGAATTTACAGGACAGAGCATCATAGAGGAGAGATCCACACACACAGAGAACTCTGAAGTTCTGTAGCTGGTTTCACTTGAGTTTTCAATTGTATACTAATCATTGCATGCATGTGTGTGATCAATATAAGGAGTAGAACAACCACTTGAAACTATTACAGGAAACAATACTCAGAAATCACACAGGACAGAGAAAACTGCCTATTGTTAATAGCCAAAGTGGACTAACTTATGTTTCAAAGTGCATGGGGTAGAGTAATAAGAAGGTTCTCACCTCAGTCGTGGGTGAAAATTAGCCATGAACTAAATTCTAGCTCTGGTTCCTCCTAACAAAGTTTAAAGCAATGCACAAAATGGTCTAACTATTTCCAAGTATTTTAACTGCACTGCAGAATAAATATCAAAAATATTTAATAAAAAATTCCAGAACACAAAGTGAAAATTTATAATAGCTGACATCCAATTTCAAAATAAGAGATATGCAAAACATGGGAAATAATAAGGAGAAAAATTAATCAAAGTGGCTGTAAGATGACAAATATGGTAAAAAATTTAGCAGACTAGGATACTGAAAAGATTGTTATAACTCTATTTCATATACTCAGAATTTTAGAGGAAATATTGAACACGTTGAATAGAGACATGTTGAATACACTTTGAAAGATCCAAAATGACTTTCTATAGATAAAACTACAATTCCTGAGTTGAAAATTCCTTAAGTAGACTTTGCAGAAGAAAAAAATTAGAGAATTTGGTGAATTGGCAATAGAAAACATCCAAATGAAACACACAGACAAAAAAGAATTGGGATAAAATGTCAGATCATCATTGAGTTCTCTGACAACTTCAAATGGCCAAATATACATGAATTCAAAGACCCCAAAGGAGAGGGAAAGAGGAGCAGCAAAATATTTGAAGAAATTTGATTTAAAAACAAACTCACAGATCCCAGAAGTTCAGTGACCCTCAGAATAATAAAAATGAAGAAAATTACGCCATGGCATTCATCATGAAATTGCTTAAAACTATTGATAAAGAGCAAATCATCAAATAGTAGCCAGAGAGAAGAAAGATACATTGCATATCAAATAATAAAGGTATAAATAGCATCAGATTTCTCAGTTGAAAATGTGTAAGCAAGAAGACAATGGAGTAAAAACTTCAAGGTACTGAAAGAAAAATAAAAGAGTAAATTTAGAATTATTTTGTCAGTGAAATCGCCTTTCAAAAATAAAGGCAAAATACTTTCTCAGAAATAAAATACTTCAAAGTATTTATCACCACCAGGTCTCCATTACAATAAATGTGAAATGAATTCCTTCAAGCATAAGGAAGATGATACCAGGTAGAAATCTGGATCTAAATAAAGAATGAAAATCACAGAAATTGGAAAATACATGAGTAAATATAAACATTTTTATTATGTAAATATAACATATTATTATAAAAAATAATAAACTATTTACAGAAAATTACAACAGTGGAGTCTATAGCATATGCAAAATTTAAATGCATTACAAAACTGGTTCATAGTCTGGAGGGTGGAAGAAAAGGAAATAAGATGATGTAAGTTTCCTATACAATGTATTATGGCATAGTATCACTTGAAGTTAGACTATGATAAATCACAAATATATACTGTAAGACTCAAAGCAACCACCAACATAATTCAATAAAGAGTTACAGTTAAAAGGCAGCAATGCATAAAAAAGAATTATAACACGTATTATATTAATCTATAAGAAGGCAAAAAGAAGATAAAGTGACCAATAAACACATTGAACAATTAGAAGACAAATATTAAGACTGTAATTAAATGCTCAATCATATCAACATTCACACTAGTTGTAAAGTTTGAAAATATCCAAAATAAAATCAGATCATCAGATTGGATGAAAAAACCAAGACACTGCCATATGCTGCCCACTAGGAATTCACAATAATAAATAAAATACAAAGAGGTTAAAAATTAAAAGACTTGAAAAAGATATACTAGGCAAACACTAATAAAAAGGGACCAATAACTGTATCAATATCATACAAAGTAGATTTTAGAGCAAAGAATATTATCAAAAATAATAAATTCATAATAAACTGCCAATTCTTCAAGAGGATAAAATTATAAACTTTCATGTGCTTATTAATACAGCCATAAAATACATGAGGCAAAAACTGATATAAATGCAAGAATAAATAGGTAAGGTCAGAATTATAATTGGATAGTCATATAACACTTTCTCAATAATTAATAGAACAAGTAGCCAAAATGTCAGTGAACATGTAGAAGACTTGAAAAGTACTATCAACCAACCTAACAAACCCAAAAACGTCAGAATAAAAATTCTTTTCAAGTGCATACAGAACATATGCCAACAAAGACCATATTTGGGGCCATAAAACAAGTCTCAATAAATTTTAAAAAGTTCAAATTATACAAGGTATTTTCTTTGATCTAAATGGATTTAAATTAGAAATCAATGACAGAAAGATATCTGTAAAATTCCCAAATATTTACAAAGTAAATAAAACACTTGTAAATAACACATGAATCAAAGAATAAAACAAAATGAAATTATAAAGTATTTTGAACTGAAAGAAATAAAAATAAAACATATCAAAATTTGTGGGAAGCCACTAAGGCAGTACTTAGAGGAAAATTTATGGCACTAAACATCTATATTAGAAAGATGACATGTCTGAATCAAATGGTCTCAGCCTCTACTTTATGAAGCTAGAAAAGAAAGAGCCAATAAACTGCAAAGTATACAGAAAAATTCACCTAAATGTGAAAACTAAAATCATAAAACATCTAGAAGAAAACAGAAAATCTGTTTCACTTTGGATTGGGTAAATATCTCTTAGATATGAAAAAAGGATGATCATGTGATCGATAAAAGAGAAAAATGATAAAGTGTACATCTGATTTTTGAATTGTATTGTGAAGACCATGAGAAGACAGGCATAAACTGGGAGATATTTGCAACCCAATAAAAACCAGGAAAATATTTGAAGAGATAACTAGCCCCCAAAAGTTATATGTAGCATAAATAAGAACAATATGCTTAGCATCATTAGTCATTAGGGAAATGTAAGTTAAAGCCAGAATGAGATATCACCACACAACAAATCCAGAGGCTTCTGATTTACTTGACAAAGACTTTAAGACAACTGTTTTTGAATTGAAATATATTTGAAGTATAACATTGTGCACATTTAAGGTGTACGACATGTTAATTTGATGCATTTATATATTGTAATATGATTGCCATTGTAGCAATAATTAACACTGCTATTATATTACATATTTACCATTTTCTAGTGATTTGAATAATTAAATTCTAGTCTCTTAGCAAGTTTGACGATTACACTCAGTGACCTAAAGGAGAATACAAATAGACAATGAAATGAAATAAGAAAAATTATATATGAACAAAATGAGAACACTTTAAAAGAGATAGGAATTATAAGAAGAACCAAATAATGGAGCTGCAAAATATAAGAACTGAATTGAAAAATTCACTAGAGAGTTCGGCAGCAGACTTGAACAGGTAGAAGAGGGAGTAAACTTGAAGGTAAGTCAATTGAAATTATCAAGTCTAATGGACAAAAAGAAAAAAAAGAATTAAGAAAAGAGAACAGATCCTGAGGGATTTATGGAGACCATAAGTCAACCAATATAAGCCCTGTGCACATCTCAGAAGAAAAAATGCAAGAGGAGTGAAAGAAGTAGATTATTTGAAGAAATGATGGCAGAATACTTCCAAAGTTTGAGGAAAGACATGAATCTACAAGTACAATATAATCAAATTGTCAAAAAACAGGATTTTGAAAGCAAGAAGAGAAAAATTACTCATCACATAAAGGGAACCTCAATAAAATTATAAACAGATTTTTCATGAGAAAACTTGAAGCCCAGGAGGAAGTAGGATGGTATATTTAAAGTCTTTAAAGAACAAAAAACCTGTCAACCAAGAATACTATATTCAGGAAAACTGTCCTTCAAAAATGAAGAATTAAGACATTCCAAGAGAAGCAAAAGCTGAGGGAGTTTATTACCACAAGAACTGCCCTCTGTGAAATGATAAAGGGATTCTAATTTGATAGGAAAGGACATTAGATAATAACTCAAAGTCATATGAAAACATAAAATTATCCAGAAAAGGTAAATATATGAATGAATATAAAATCCTATATAACTGACAATTTTCACAACTACACTTTTAATTCTTTTATAGTATTTAAAAGACAAAAGTATAAAACTATAAATCTATGTTTATGGGTCCACAATAAAGATATAATTTGTAACATCAATAACAAAAAGTGGCCGAGGGTGAGAAGTGTTGGAATAGATTTTTGCATGTGGTTGAAGTTAAGTTGGTATCAGTTCAAAATTGATTGTTATAATTTTAGGATATTTTATGTAACCTCCATGTTAACCACAAAGAAAATATCTGTAGAATATACACAAAAGGAAATGAAAGGTAATCAAAATGTGTCATTACAAAAAATTAACTAAACACAAATGAAAGCGGTAAGGAAGGAAACAAAAATGGTATAAGACATACAGAAAAAAACCTAACAAAATGGCAATACTAAGTGCTTTCCGAGGAGTAATTATATTAAATGTAAATAAATTAAACTCCCAATCAAAAGACATAGAATTAGAGATTTCTGTTTCCAGTTCTATATGTAAGAAGTTTGGAAATTGCCACTATGTCCTAACAACAAATAAAAATTTAAACTCTTCTTGGATCCATAAGAGAAAGGAGGACACAGGGCAAACCACTGCCTGCAAGATTGGAGAAACAAATAGATACAGGGAGTCGTGGTTTACCAGAGCAGAGACTCACAAGCAGAAACTGCCATGGGAACCAGTGCTGAGGTGGGAAACGTAATTGGTGAATTTCTGGAGGCTCAGTGAAAACAAACGTGAGAGTCAAAAACTCTAGGAGGACCCAGTCATAGCGGGACTCCCCAACAATATTGTGAGATTTATCTCCAAGAGCTCGACCAGGTTCCAACAGTAAATATTAAAGAAATATCCCATTGTGATTCCAGCTGGGGGAAGAAAAGGAAACATTGTGAAATACACAGGAGCACTCTGCTCTTAACAAGTCATGCCCTCAGGAAAAACTAGTTTAACTAGAGCCTAACTTGCTGGGTATTATCAGAGTCAAACTAACCTGGGGGAGAGAAATACTCAACTCCAGATGGCTCTAGCCTTCCATGTGGGAGAAGGAAAAAACAGCTCCAGTCTACTCTAGCCATCCTGCCCTTCCTAATGGGTGGAGAAAATTTTGAGAAACACTTGTGAAGTTCACATTCTGGAAGCATAGGCTCACTAATAGACTGAGACCTAATCAAAAGACTATAGAAAGCTTCTACCTAGTAGATGCTAGCAGCACATACTATGGCAATGATAAATATCTCTAGACATTACCGAATGTTCCCTGTGAGCAAAGTTTCCCCACTTTGAGAAACAGTGCTTAAACATGTTAATCATATCCATCGACAGAGGAATGGATAAAGAAGATGTGGTACATATATACAATGGAATATTACTCGTCCATAAAAAGGAACGAAATTGGGTCATTTGTAGAGACATGGATGGACCTAGACAGTGTCATACAGAGTGAAGTAATTCAGAAAGAGAAAAGCAAGTATCGTATAATAACGCATATATGTGGAATCTAGAAAAATGATAAAGATGATCTTAGTTGAAAAGCAGAAATACAGACACAAACATAGAGAACAAATGTATGGATACCAAGGGGGAAAGGGGTGGGGTGAGAGGAATTGGGAGGCTGGGATTGACACATATACATTATTGATACTATGTGTAAAATGGACAACTGATGGGAACATGCTGTATAGCACAGGGAACTCACCTAGTGCACTGTGGTAACCTAAGGGGGAGGGAAGTCCAAAAGGGAGGGGATATCTGTATGTGTATGGCTGATACATTTTATTGTGCAGTGGAGGCTAACAGCATTGTAAAGCAACCATACTCCAATAAAAATTAATTTAAAAAACTAAGTCATGGAGATGTAATGTACAGCTTGGTGACTATAGTTAATAACACTGTATTGTATATTTGAAAGTTGCTAAGAGAGTAGATCTTAAAAGTTCTCATCACAAGAAAAATATCTATAACCATGTGGGGCATTAGATGTTTACTAGACTTACTGTGGTGATCATTTTGCAATATGTACAAATATAAAATCATTAAGTTGTACACCTGAAAGTAATATAATGTTATAAATCAATTATATCTCAATTAAAAAGATTTAAGGCTGGATTAATAAAACAAAAAATAAGAGAGAAACTTTAAATAAAGATCACAGAGAAAGAAAAAAACAGAAACAAAAATATATTCATCATAGTTGTTTTAAATTTCTTTTCTGATCATTCTAACAGCCATGTCATATCTGAGTCTGTTTCAGATGATTTCTCTGTCTCTTTAATCTGTGTTTTTTCATGCTTTTTGTTATGCCACAATTTTTGTTGTTGAAAGAGAATCATGTATAGAATAGTAGATACTGAGATAAATTTTTTATACTTCAAGATTAGCATGCTTTTCCTTCTGCTGGGCCTTTAATGTGGACGTTTGTGTTGATCTAGTCAGGAGTTGGACTAGGTTTGAAATTTGCTTAGTTGCTATGGTTACCAGAGTTGGAATTTGTTGCTATGGTTATCAGAGTCGGATTTTGCTGTTGCTAAGAGCACCAGAGATTTCAGAATCCTCTAGTGATACCTTGTTTTTGTCTCTCTTCTTGGCTTTAGATCTTTTTGTTTTGTTTTGCTCCTCATAATCTGTCTCTTGCGATTCTTCCAGGTGTACTCCACTATAATGTTTACTCAAGGTTTGTTAACCTGGTGAGAAGAAGGTGGGTGAAGGGGCCATTCTCTGATATTCTTTATAAGTCTCAGTTTTAGGCAAGTATTTTGAACCTGGGTTTTGAGTTATGTTATTCACAGGTACCCCTATCCCTTCTCCAAATGTAGAAGCCTCTAGGGAGACAAATATGGGTGCAATTTTGGTGGTGGTCTCCATTCCCCTCACTCAATGTGGAATGGGTTTCCTCTAGTGCATTACCCTGAAGATAAAGTATTTGCTCTGTAATGCAGATGGAGGGGAGGAGGATGTTGGTCTAGGTTGATTTTGGCAGAAGCTGTTGCCTTTTTTCCCTCCAGCCAGAAACATGGGAGAGTTTTCTTAGGATCCTCTTCCGTCTTATCTGTGGGGTTTCTGGGAGAAAAAAGGCCTGCAAAGGGGTGAGAACCCACTTATGCTTGAGGTCCCCCAGGGGCTTCATGCTCTCAGGCTAATTCACAATTAGCCTTTAGCAGTTGGCCAAATATTTCTAGTTTAATCTTCTTATAGCTTATATGGCATTCAGTGATATCTATTCTAGGTATGTAATTATCTAGTCGTGTTTTTCTCAGGTCAGTAGTCTGCCCTTTTTATTTTTTTTATTTTAATTTGTATTTATTTATTTATTTTTGGCTGTGTTGGGTCTTTGTTGCTGTGCATGGGTGGGCTTTCTCTAGTTGTAGCAAGTGGGGGCTACGCTTTGTTGTGGTGTGCAGGCCCCTCATTGCAGTGGCTTCTCTTACAGAGCAGGGGCTCTAGGTATGCAGGCTTCAGTAGTCGTGGCTCACCAGCTCTAGAGCACAGGCTCAGTAATTGTGGCACATGGGCTTAGTTGCTCTGTGGCATGTAGGATCCTCCCGGACCAGGGATTGAACCCATGTCCCCTGGGTTATCCCCTTTACTCTAGGGATAATTATTACCCACTATTGAGACAAGACCCTTCTGAGTACTTTACCTACTTTCCCAGGACTTATAAGGTTTTCCCACTAGATGATTGGAAGAGGCCCTATTTCTGAGTGAGTGCTCTTCCCTTAGATTTTATCATGTGGTTCTTTTTCCTGCTTTTAGGTACTTTCTTCACATGCAAGCCTTGATCAGCACTCTACTGCATACTTGAGTGGAACTCTCTGTTGCTCTCTATTATTCTCTCTGTGCACATAGCTGCCTTGTCTTCTTTACTCTGTCCTGCAAACTCTATTTACCTTAGGTTTCCCCTGACTCTTGGCTTCATTTCTTCAACTCTGAGAGTCCCTAAGGCACTGGATTTCCCATTACTACACTGAGACTTGGAAACTCTCAGGGAAATAAGCTGAGACCATTATAAAGATCAATTTTTTCCTTCATGATTCTCAGGTATCACTGTATTTCACTGCATGATTTTTTAAATGATAGTTTCATATATTTTGTCTGTTTTTAAAAAGTTGTTTCAGGAAGGAAAGTAAATCTGGTCATTAGTACTCACTTTGGCCAGAAACATAAGTCTCATAGATGAGTTTTTTGTGTATATTAGAAGAGGTGTATATTAAAAACCATTATAGACAGCTGGATCTGCCCACAGTAGCAGCATTAGAAGAGCCCACGGGGTCAATACATCCAACCCAGTCTGCCCCCAGAAGCAGTGCCAGAAGAACAGGAAGAGGGTACAACCCATTTATTGGTCAGTAGAAGTAAGACAATCTACCTGTGGCAGTGAAAACCATACCTTTCTCCAACTATGTCCACTGGCAGTAATGGACGAATATTCTTGAATCAGCAGCAACAGAGCAACCAGGCAAGCCAGCTAACTAATGTGTCAAGCACATCAGCAGTGGACAGGTCCCTCTGTTATCACCAAGGGTGTCAATAGGCTTGGTGTCTCCCAACCTTCCATCCAGTGTGAAAGAGGACCACCCAGACCCAGCAGCTCCTGGTCTTCAGTGAAGTGGCAGAATAAAATCAAAGCCAAATGTCTCCCAGAGTTTCACATAATAGCAGAAGACAACCTGGTCCACTGATTCCTGGTTCTCTGTCCAGTGGTAGAGGTGCATCAGGTAGATGGTCTCCTGAACCTCTGCTTACCCAGATCCTGTGACTCTTGATCCTCCAGTCAGTGGAAGAAAGTTGTATAGATAGGTGCTTCCATTACCTGGTGCTACTAGTAGAGATAGAGTGGGGAGCTCACTCACATTGAGTGGCTGAAAAATTGTCCAACGAAAGTGCTTTCTGTCCAGTGGGTTGGTATCCTCTATTCCTCCCCTAATGGCACCAGTGGCCCAGAGGAAAAAAGTTTCATACTCACAGGTGGCACTAGCATGGATACAGCAGGAGATAAAGCAGAACCAGAAGAATGAAGTAGACTACAATATCATTGCAAAGGCTCAGAAAACTACAGCCCACAAAAGAAGGCCAGAACTATATACGAAACCACCTGAAGCTAGGTGAGAGGCATGGAACAGATTTTTCTCACAGTACTCAGAAGAAACCAACCCTGCCAGTACCTTAATTTTGGTTACCTAGACAACAGAACTCTGAGACAATCAATTTCTGTTTAAGCCACCCAATTTGTGGTTCTTTATTATGGCAGCCCTAGAAAACTAAGTAACAACTTGAATGAGAAAAGATAATCAACTCATGTCAGTAGCAATATCAATCAGATATTGGAATGATCTGAGAAGGATTTTTATAGACAGATTTATTGAGATATAATTCACATAACATACAATTCACCCATTTAAAGTAGGCAGTTCAGTGTTCTTTAGTATATCCATAGGGTTGTGCAACCATAAGCACAATCTAATTTTATTTAAAATTTTTTTTAACATCTTGATTGGAGTATAATTGCTTTACAATGGTGTGTTAGTTTCTGCTTTATAACAGCACAATCTAATTTTAGAAAATTACACATCCCTAAAAGAAACCCATATCTATGAGAAGTCAACCATCATCCCGATTCAAGCCCCAGACATAAGAAACCAGGAATCAATTTTCTGTCTTTATAAATTTGCCTATTATGGATGGTTCATATAAATGAAATTATATAATATATCACACTTTGTAATTGGCTTATTTCACTTAGCATGCTTATAAGCGTCATTCATATTGTAGTGTGTATTAGTATTTTATTTCTTTTATTGACGAATAATATTCCATTGAAAGGATATGCTAATATTTTTTGATCTATTCATCAGTTAGTGGATATTTGTGTTGTTTCCACTTTTGTACTATGCTGCTATGTGACAAGTTTTGTTTAAATGTATCCTTCCATTACTTTTCAGTGTATATATAAGAGTGGAATTGGTGGATCACCCAGTAACTTTATATTTCACTTTTTGATAAACTTCCAAAATATTTCCTGTAGTGGCTGCATACATTTGCATTTACACCAGCAATATATGAGGTTCCAACTGTTCTGAACAAGGTTTTTAAAGCAGTCATCATAAAAAAGTTTCAATAATAAATTACAAATTGTCTTGAAACAAATGAAAAATTAGAAAGTATCATATAAAAAGAGAAGTTATAACAAAGGACCAACTGTACATTCTGGAATTGATGAATAGAATAAACAAAAGAAAAATTTGCTGATTGGCTTGATAGTAGAATGGCAATGATAGAAGATAAAATCAGTAAACCTAAGGACAGAGCAATAGAATTACTCAATCTGATAAACAGAGAAAGTTGACTGAAAAAATAAAGAACAAGTCCTCATTGCTCTGTGAGACATTAACAAAAGTTCAAACATGTATATCATCAAAGTCTCAGATGGGGGGGGGAAGTGGGTAAGTCCGAAAAAGCATTCAAAAAAATTTCCAAATAAGGCAACCTACAGACTAAAATGGCTAAGTGAACCCTCAAAAGAGATAAATAAAAAGAAACCCATGGAATGACACATCATAAACTTCTGAAAAATAAATACCAAGAGAAAACATCTTAAAAGTGGGTAAAGAGAAACTACGCATTACCTAGAGGAGAAAAAAAAATGAATAACAGTGAATTTCTGTTGAGGCCAGAAGGAAGTGGCACATCTTGCAAGTGCTGAAAGAAAATTATTGCCAACCATGAATTGTATAGCTGGTAAAGCTATTCTTCCAGAATTAAGAAGAAATTATGACATTCTTGTATGGAGGGAAACAGAGAATTCACCATTAGCCGACCTATCCTTAAATAATAACTAAATTATTGTTCTTAAGCAAAAGAAAATAACAAAAGGAGAAAAAGTAGACCATCAGAAAAGTAAGAAGAACAGCAAAATGGGTAAAAATAGAGTAAGCATAAGAGACTATTCTTCTCCTCGTGAATTTCTTAAATCATATTTGAGGGTTGAAGCAAAAATTAAAATAATGTTGTTATGGGGATCAATGAACATAGAGGAAATATATGAGACAATTAAAATTTTTAAATGGAGAGGACAGAAGTATCTAAATGGAAGAAAACTTTCAATACATCACTCAAAGTGGTTAAACACAGATAATAGTAGGCTGTGATAAATTATGTATATATATTTTAAATCTTAGAAAAGCCACTGAAAATTATACAAAATGATGCCCATTCAAGAGCACTATAAAATACAATTGAATCATTTAAATATTCCAATAACCCAAAGTAATGAACGGAAATAGAAGAAGGGGAGTGAGAAAAAAAGAAACAGAAATAAATGAAAAAATGGCAGACCTAACACAAAATAGTCAATAATTACATTAAATATAAATACATAGTGTGAGACCTTCAAGATGGCAGAGGAGTAAGATGTGGAGATCACATTCCTCCCCACAAATACATCTACATGTGGAACAGCTCCTACAGAACACCTATTGAATGCTGGCAGAAGACCTCAAACCTCCCAAAA
Organism: Leucopleurus acutus; assembly: GCF_964270905.1. NCBI lineage: Eukaryota > Metazoa > Chordata > Mammalia > Artiodactyla > Delphinidae > Leucopleurus > Leucopleurus acutus. The sequence continues at coordinate 42,393 of NW_028138690.1, read as the reverse complement.
GGCAAGAAACTCCCCACGTACCTGGATAGGGGAAAAGAAAAAAGAAAAAACAGAGACAAAGAATAGGGATGGGACCTGCACCTCTGGGAGGGAGCTGTGAAGGAGGAAAGGTTTCCACACATGAGGAAGCCCCTTCACTGACGGAGATGGGGGGTGGTCAGCAGGGAAGCTTCAGAGCCACGGAGTGGAGAGCAGCAACGGGGGTGACGAGGGCAAAGTGGAGAGATTCCTGCACAGAGGATCGGTGCCGACCAACACTCACCAGCCTGAGAGGCTTGTTTATTCACGTGCTGGGGCTGGTGGGGGCTAGGAGCTGAGGCTTAGGCTTCGGAGGTCAGACTCCAGGGATAGGACTGGGGTTGGCTGCATGAACACAGCCTGAAAGGGGTTAGTGAGCCACAGATAGCTGGGAAGGAGTCTGAGAAACTGTCTGGAACTGCCTAAGAGGTAAGAGACAATTATTTAGGGGTACGTGAGGAGAGGGGATTCAGAGCACTGCCTAAATGAGCTCCAGAGAAGGGCACAAACTGCGGCAATCAGCGCAGACACCAGAGACTGGCATGAAATGCTAAGGCTGTTGTTGCAGCCACCAAGAAGCCTGTGTGAAAGCACAGGTCACTATCCACACCTACCCTCCTGAAAGCCTATGCAGCCCACCACTGCCAGGGTTCCATGATCCAGGGACAACTTTCCCAGGAGAGCACACAGTGCTCCTCAGGCTGTTGCAACATCACACTGGCCTCTGCCTCTGCAGGCTTGCCCCACATTGTATACCCCTCTCTCCCCCTGGTCTGAGTGAGCCAGAGCCCCTGAATCAGCTGCTACTTTAACCCCATCCTGTCTGGGCAGAGAACAGGTGGCCTCAGGCGACCTACACAAAAAGGTGGGGCCAAATCCAAAGCTGAACCCCAGGAGCTGTGTGAACAAAGAAGAGAAATGGAAATTTCTCCCAGCAGCCTCAGGAGCAGCGAATTAAATCTCCACAATCAACTTGATGTACCCTGCATCTGTGGAACACATGAATAGAAAACAAATAATCCCAAAATTGAGGTGGTGGACTTTGGGAGCAATGTAGACTTGGGGTTTGCTTTCTGCATCTAATTTGTTTCTGGTTAACGTTTACCTTAGATTAGTACTTAGAGCTTATTATCATTGGTATATTTGTTTATTGATTTGGTTGCTCTCTTCCTTTTATATATATATATTTTTTTTCCTTTTTGACTTTTTGTAAGTGTGTATGTGTATGCTTCTTTGTGTGATTTTGTCTGTATAGCTTTACTTTTACCATTTGTCTGAGGGTTCAGTCTGTCCGTTTTCTTTTTTTTTTTTTTAGTATAGTTTATAGTGCTTGTTATCATTGGTGGATTTGTTTATTGGTTTGGCTAATCTTTCTTTTTTTATTACTTTCAATTTTTTAAAAAATTTCTTTTCATTTTAACTATTTTATTTTATTTTTCTTTCTTTCTTTTTTTTTTTGCTCTTTTTTCCCCCTCCCTTTTATTCTGAGCCATGTGGCTGAGAGGGTCTTGGTGCTCCAGCCAGGTGTCAGGCCTGAGCCTCTTAGGTGGCAGAGCGGAGTTCAGAACATTGGTCCACCAGACACCTCCTGGCCCCACATAATATCAAATGGTGAAAGCTCTCCCAGAGATCTCCATCTCAATGCTAAGACCAAGCTCCACACAATGAACAGCAAGCTACAATGCTAGACACCCCATGCCAAACACCTAGCAAGAGAGAAACACAAGAAAAACCATTAGCAGACAGGATGCCTAAAATCGCAATAAGGTCATAGACACACAGAAAAACACTACCAGATGTGGTCCAGCCCACCAGAAAGACAAGATCCAGCCTCATTCACCAGAACACAGGAATCAGTCCCTTCTACCAGGAAACATATGCAACCCACTGAACCAACCTTACCCATTGGGGGCAGACACCAAAAACAATGGAAATTACAAACCTACAGCCTGTGAAAAGGAGACCACAAATGCAGTAAGTTAAGCAAAATGAGAAGACAGAGGAATACACAGCAAATGAAGGAGCAAAGTAAAAACCTACCAGACCAAACAAATGAAGAAGAAATAGGCAGTCTACCTGAAAAAGAATTCAGAGTAATGAGAGTAAAGATAATACAAAATCTTGGAAACAGAAGAGAGAAAATGCAAGAAAAGTTTAACAAAGACATAGAAGAATTAAAGAGCAAACAAACACTGATGAACAACACAATAAATGAAATTAAAATTTCTCTAGAAGGGAACAATAGCAGAAAAACTGAGACAGAAGAACGGATAAGTGAACTGGAAGACAAAAGAGTGGAAATAACTTCCACAAGGCTGAATAAAGAAAAAAGAATGAAAAGAATTGAGGACAGTCTCAGAGACTTCTGGGACAACATTAAACACAGCAACATTCAAATTAGAGGGGTCCCAGAAGAAGAAGAGAAAAAGAAAGGGACTGAGAAAATATTTGAAGAGATTATAGTTGAAAATTTCCCTAAGATGGGAAAGGAAATAGACAATTAATTCCAGGAAGCACAGAGAGTCCCATACAGGATAAGTCCGAGGATAAACATACAAAGATGCATATTAAACAAACTATCAAAAATTGGTGTTTGGAGGGGAAGATGCCAGAAGAGTAAGATGCGGAGATCACCTTCCTCCCCACAGATACACCAGAAATACATCTACACGTGGAACAACTCCTACAGAACACCTACTGAACGCTGGCATTAGACCTCAGACCTCCCAAAAGGCAAGAAACTCCCCACGTACCTGGGTAAGGCAAAAGAAAAAAAAATAAACAGAGACAAAAGAATAGGGACGGGACCTGCACCAGTGGGAGGGAGCTGTGAAGGAGGAAAGGTTTCCACACACTGGGAGCCCTTTCACCAGCGGAGACTGTGGGTGGCAGAGGGGGAAAGCTTCCGAACCGCGGAGGAGAGAACAGCAACAGGGGTGCGGAGGGCAAAGCGGAGAGATTCCTGCACAGAGGATCAGTGCCGAACAGCACTTACCAGCCTGAAAGGCTTGTCTGCTCACCTACCGGGGAGGGTGGGGCTGGGAGCTGAGGCTCGGGCTTTGTTTGGAGCTCAGGGTGAGGACTGGGATTGGCGGCGTGGACACAGCCTGCAGGGGGCTAGTGCGCAATGGCTAGCTGGGAGTCCGGGACCAGCCGAAGAGGCAAGAAACATTTTCTTGCCTCTTTGTTTCCTGGTGCGTGAGGAGAGGGGATTAAGAGTGCTGCATAAAGGAGCACCAGAGACGGGCGTGAGCCACGGCTAAAAGCGTGGACCACAGAGACGGGCATGAGATGCTAAGGCTGCTGCTGCCACCACCAAGAAGCCTGTGTGCGAGCACAGGTCACTATCCACACAACCCTTCCGGGGAGCCTGTGCACCCTGCCACTACCGGGGTCCCGGGATCCAGGGACAACTTCCCCAGGAGAACGCATGGCACGCCTCAGGCTGGTGCAACGTCACACTGGCCTCTGCCACCGCAGGCTTGCCCTGCACTCCGTGCCCCTCCCTCCCCCATGGCCTGAGTGAGCCAGAGTCCCCGAAGCAGCTGCTCCTTTAACCCCGTCCTGAGTGAAGAACAGACACCTTCCGGCTACCTACACACAGATGCAGGGCCAAATCCGAAGCTGAGCCCCGGGAGATGTGAGAACAAAGAAGAGAAAGGGAAATCTGTCCCACCAGCCTCAGAACCAGTGGATTAAAGCTGCACAATCAGCTTGATGTACCCTGCATCTGTGGAATACATGAATAGACAACGAATCACCCCAAATTGAGGAGGTGGACTTTGAGAGCAAAATTTATGATTTTTTCCCCTTTTCCTCCTTTTGAGAATGTGTATGTGTATGCTTCTGTGTGAGATTTTGTCTGTATAGCTTTGCTTCCACCATTTACCCTAGGGTTCTATCTGTCGAGTTTTTTTTTAAATTTTTTTCTCTTAATAATTATTTTTTACTTTAATAACTTTATTATATTTTATCTTATTTTATTTTATTTTATTCTTTCTTTCTTTCTACTTCTACTAATTCTTTCTTTCTAATTTTCTTCCTTTTATTTTGAGCTGTGGGGATGAAAGGCTCTTGGTGCTACAGCCAAAAGTCAGTGCTGTGTCTCTGAGGTGGGAGAGCCAACTTCAGGACACTGGTCCAGAAGAGAACTCCCAGCTCCACATAAGATCAAATGGCAAAAATCTCCCAGAGAGCTCCATCACAACACTAGCACCCAGCTTAACTCAATGACCAGCAAGCTACAGTGCTGGACATCCTATGTCAAACAACTAGCAAGACAGGAACACAACACCACCCATTAGCAGAGAGGCTGCCTAAAATCATAATAAGTCCACAGACACCCCCAAACACACAACAAGACATGGACCTACCCACCAGAAAGACAAGATCCAGCCTCATCCACCAGAATACAGGCACTAGTCCTCTCTACCACGAAGCCTACACAACCCACTGAACCAACCTTAGCCACTGGGGACAGACACCAAAAACAACGGGAACTAGGAACCTACAGCCTGCAAAAAGGAGACCACAAACACAGTAAGACAAGCAAAATGAGAAGACAGAGAAACACACAGTAGATGAAGGAGCAAGATAAAAACCCAACAGACCTAACAAATGAAGAAGAAATAGGCAGTCTACCTGATAAAGAATTCAAAATAATGATAGTAAAGGTGATCAAAAATCTTGGAAATACAATAGACAAAATGCAAGAAACATTTAACAAGGGCCTAGAAGAACTAAAGATGAAACAAACAATGATGAACAACACAATAAATGAAATGAAAAATACTCTAGATGGGATCAATAGCAGAATAACTGAGGCAGAAGAACGGATGAGTGACCTGGAAGATCAAATAGTGGATATAACTACTGCAGAGCAGAATAAAGAAAAAAGAATGAAAAAAACGGAGGACAGTCTCAGAGACCTCTGGGACAACATTAAACACACCAACATTCGAATTATAGGGGTTCCAGAAGAAGAAGAGAAAAAGAAAGAGACTGAGAAAATATTTGAAGAGATTATGGTTGAAAACTTCCCTAATATGGGAAAGGAAAGAGCTAATCAGGTCCAGGAAGCACAGAGAGTCCCATACAGGATAAATCCAAGGAGAAATACACCAAGACACATATTAATCAAACTGTCAAAAATGAAATACGAAGAAAACATATTAAAAGCAGCAAGGAAAAACAACAAATAAGAGACAAGGGAATCCCAATAAGGTTAACAGCTGATCTTTCATCAAAAACTCTGCAAGCCAGAAGGGACTGGCAGGACATATTTAAAGTGATGAAGCACAAAAACCTGCAACCAAGATTACTCTACCCAGCAAGGCTCTCATTCAGATTTGATGGAGAAATTAAAACCTTTAAAGACAAGCAAAAGCTGAGAGAGTTCAGCACCACCAAACGAGATTTACAACAAATGCTATAAAAACTTCTCTAGGCAAGAAACACGAAGGAAAAGACCTACAATAACGAACACAAAACAATTAAGAAAATGGGAATAGAAACATACATATTGATAATTACCTTAAATGTAAATGGACTAAACGCTACCACCAAAAGACACAGATTGGCTGAATGGATACAAAAACAAGACCCTTACATATGCTGTCTACAAGAGACCCACTTCAGACCTAGAGACATACAGACTGAAAGTAAGGGGATGGAAAAAGATATTCCATGCAAATGGAAACCAAAAGAAAGCTGGAGTAGCAATTCTCATATCAGCCAAAGTAGACTTTAAAATAAAGACGATTAGAAAAGACAAAGAAGGACACTACATAGTGATCAAGGGATTTATCCAAAAAGAAGATATAACAATTGAAATATTTATGCACCCAATATCGGAGTACCTCAATACATAAGGCAAATACGAACAGCCATAAAAGGGGAAATCGACAGTAACACGTTCATAGTAGGGGACTTTAACACCCCACTTTCACACATGGACAGATCATCCAAAATGAAAATCAATAAGGAAACACAAGCTTTAATGACACAACAGACCAGATGGACTTAATTGATATTTATAGGACATTCCATCCAACAACAACAGAATACACATTTTTCTCAAGTGTTCATGGAACATTCTCCAGGATAGATCATATCTTGGGTCATAAATCAAGCCTTGGTAAATTTAAGAAAATTGAAATTATATCAAGTATCTGTTCAGACCACAATACTATGAGACTAGATATCAATTACAGGAAAAGGTCTGTAAAAAATACACACACATGGAGGCTAAACAATACACTACCTAACAACGAAGTGACCACTGAAGAAATCAAAGAGGAAATCAAAAAATACCTAGAAACAAATGACAATGGAGACACGACGACCCAAAACAAATGGGATGCAACAGAAGCAGTTCTAACAGGGAAGTTTATAGCAACACAATCCTACCTTAAGAAACAGAAAACATCTCGAATAAACTACCTAACCTTGACCTAAAGCAATCAGAGAAAGAAGAACAAAAAAATCCCAAAGTTAGCAGAAAGAAAGAAATGATAAAGATCAGATCAGAAAAAAATGAAAAAGAAATGAAGGAACCAATAGCAAAGATCAATAAAACTAAAAGCTGGTTCCTTGAGAAGAAAAACAAAACTGATAAACCATTAGCCAGATTGATCAAGAAAAAAAGGGAGAAGACACAGATCAATAGAGTTAGAAATGAAAAAGGAGAAGTAACAACTGACACTGCAGAAATACAAAAGATCATGAGAGATTACTACAAGTAACTCTATGCCAATAAACTGAACAACCTGGAAGAAATGGACAAATTCTTAGAAATGCACAAACTGCCAAGACTGAATCAGGAAGAAATAGAAAATATGAACACATCAATCACAAGCACTGAAATTGAAACTGTGATTAAAAATCTTCCAATAAACAAAAGCCCAGGACCAGCTGGCTTCACAGGCGAATTGTATCAAACATTTGGAGAAGAGCTAACACTTACCCTTCTCAAACTCTTCCAAAATATAGCAGAGGAATGATCACTCCAAAACTCATTCTACGAGGCCACCATCACCTTAATACCAAAACCAGACAACGATGTCACAAAGAAAGAAAACTAAAGGCCAATAACACTGATGAACATAGATGAAAAATTCTCAACAAAATACTAGCAAGCAATGCAACAGCACATTAAAAGGATCATACACCATGATCAAGTGGGTTTTATTCCAGGAATGCAAGGATTCTTCAATATACGAAAACCAATCAACGTGATACACCATATTAACAAATTGAAGGAGAAAAACCATATGATCATCACAATAGATGCAGAGAAAGCTTTTGACAATATTCAACACCCATTTATGATAGAAATCTGGCAGAAAGTAGGCATAGAGGGAAATTTCCTCAACATAATAAAGGCCATATATGACAAGCCCACAGCCAACATCATCCTCAATGGTGAAAAACTGAAAGAATTTCCACTAAGATCAGGAACAAGACAAGTTTGCCCACTCTCACCACTCTTATTCAACATAGTTTTGGAAGTTTTAGCCACAGCAATCAGAGAAGAAAAGGAAATAAAAGGAATCCAAATTGGAAAAGAAGAAGTAAAGCTGTCATTGTTTGCAGATAACATGATACTATACATAGAGAATCCTAAAGATGTTACCAGAAAACTTCTAGAGCTAATCAATGAATTTGGTAAAGTAGCAGGATACAAAATTAATGCACCAACATCGCTGGCATTCCTATATAGTAATGGTGAAAAATCTGAAAGTGAAATCAAGAAAACAGTCCCATTTACCATTGCAACAAAAAGAATAAAATATCTAGGAATAAACCTACCTAAGGAGACAAAAGACCTGTATGCAGAAAATTATAAGACAGTGATGAAAGAAATTAAAGATGATACAAATAGATGGAGAGATATACCATGTTCTTAGATTGGAAGAATCAACATTGTGAAAATGACTCTACTACCCAAAGCAATCTACAGATTCAATACAATTCCTGTCAAACTACCACTGGCATTTTTCACAGAACTAGAAGAAAAAATTTCACAATTTGTATGGAAACACAAAAGAGCCAGAATAGCCAAAGCAATCTTGAGAACCAAAAACGGAGCTTGAAGAATGAGGCTCCCTGATTTCAGACTATACTACAAAGCTACAGTAATCAAGATAGTATGGTACCGGCACAAAAACAGAAACATGGATCAATGGAACAGGATAGAAAGCCCAGAGATAAACCCATGCACATATGATCACCTTATCTTTGACAAAGGAGGCAGGAATGTACAGTGAAGAAAGGACAGCCTCTTCCATAAGTGGTGCTGGGAAAACTTGACAGGTACATGTAAAAGTATGAGATTAGATCACTCCCTAACAGCATACAAAAACATAAGCTCAAAGTGGATTAAAGACCTAAATGTAAGGCCAGAAACTATCAAACTCTTAGAGAAAAACGTAGGCAGAACCTTCTATGACGTAAATCACTGCAAGATCCTTTTTGACCCACCTCCTAGAGAAATGGAATTAAACGCAAAAAAATACAAATTGGACCTAATGAAAATTCAAAGCTTTGGCACAGAAAAGGAAACCATAAACAAGATCAAAAGCCAACCCTCAGAATGCGAGAAAATATTTTCAAATGAAGCAACTGACAAAGGATTAATCTCCAAAATTTATAAGCAGCTCATGCAGCTCAATAACATAAAAGCAAACAACCCAATCCAAAGATGCGCAGAAGACCTAAATAGACATTTCTCCAAAGAAGATATACAGACTGCCAACAAACACATGAAAGAATGCTCAACATCATTAATCATTAGAGAAATGCAAATCAAAACTACAATGAGATATCATCTCACACCAGTCAGAATGGCCATCATCAAAAAATCTAGAAACAATAAATGCTGGAGAGGGTGTGGAGAAAAGGGAACCCTCTTGCAATGTTGTTGGGAATGTAAATTGATATAGCCACTATGGAGAACAGTATGGAGTTTCCTTAAAAAACTACAAATGGAACTATCATATGCCCCAGCAATCCCCCTACTGGGCATATACAGTGAAAAAACCATAATTCAAAAAGAGTCATGTAGCAAAATGTTCATTGCAGCTCTATTTACAATAGCCCAGAGATGGAAACAATCTAAGTGTCCATCATCGGATGAATGGATAAAGAAGATGTGGCACATATATACAATGGAATATTACTCAGCCATAAAAAGAAATGAATTTGAGCTATTTGTAATGAGGTGGATAGACCTACAGTCTGTCATACAGAATGAAGTAAGTCAGAAAGAGAGAGACAAATACCGCATGCTAACACATATGTATGGAATTTAAGGAAGAAAATGTCATGAAGAACCTAGTGGTAAGAGAGGAACAAAGACACAGACTTACTAGAGAATGGACTTGAGGATATGGGGAGGGGGAGGTGTAAGGTGTGACAAAGTGAGAGAGAGGCATGGACATATATACACTACCAAACCTAAGTTAGATAGCTGGTGGGAAGCAGCCGCATAGCACAGGGAGATCAGCTCTGTGCTTTGTGACCACCTGTAGGGGTGGCATAAGGAGGGTGGGTGGGAGGGAGATGTAAGAGTGAAGAGATATGGGAACATATGTATATGTATAACTGATTCACTTTGTTATAAAGCAGAAAGGAACACAACATTGTAAGGCAATTGTACTCCAATAAAGATGTTTAAAAAAACTATCAAAAATTAAATACAAAGAAAAGTATTAAAAGCAGCAAGGGAAAGGGAATAAATAATATACAAGGGAATCCCCATAAGGTTAGCAGCTGATTTCTAAGCAGAAACGCTGCAAGCCAGAAGGGACTGGCAGGACATATTTAAAGTGATGAAAGGGAAAAACCTACAACCAATATTACTCTACCCAGCAGTGATTCTATTCAGATTCGATGGAGAAATTAAAACTTTTACAGAGAAGAAAACATAAGAGAATTCAGCACCACAAAACCACCTTTACAACAAATGCTAAAGGAACTTCTCTAGGCAGGAAAAACAAGAGAAGGATAAGACCTACAATAAAAAACCCAAAACAATTAAGAAAATGGTAACAGGAACACACATATCGATAATTACCTTAAATGTAAATGGACTAAATGCTCCCACAAAAAGACACAGATTGGCTGAATAGATACAAAAACAAGACCCGTATATATGCTGTCTACAAGATACCCACTTCATACTGAAGGAAACATACAGACTGAAAGTGAGGGGATGGAAAAACATATTCCATACAAGTGGAAATCAAAAGAAATCTGGAGTAGCAATTCTCATATCAGACAAAATAGACTTTAAAACTAAGACTATTACAAGAGACAAAGAAGGACACTATATAATGATCAAGGAATCAATCCAAGAAGAAGATATATCAATTGTAAATATTTATGAACCCAACATAGGAGCACCTCAAAACATAAGGCAAATACTAACAGCCATAAAAGGGGAAATCGACAGTACCACAATCATAGTAGGAGACTTTAATACCCCACTTTCACCAACGGACAGATCATCCAAAAGGAAAATAAATAAAGAAACACAAGCTTTAAATGATACATTAAACAAGATGGAGTCTATTGATATTTAAAGGACATTCCATGCAAAAACAACAGAATACACTTTCTTCTCAAGTGCTCATGGAACATTCTTCAGGATAGGTCATATCTTGGGTCACAAATCAAGCCTTGGTAAATTTAGCAATATTGAAACTGTATAAACTATCTTTTCCAACCACAACGCTATGAGACTAGATATCAATTACAGGAAAAAAACTGTAAAAAATGCAAGTACATGGAAGCTAAATAAAACACTACTAAATAACCAAGAGATAACTGAAGAAATCAAAGAGAAAATTAAAAAATACCTAGAAACAAATGACAATGAAAATACGATGACCCAAAACCTATAGGGTGCAGCAAAAGCAGTTCTAAGGGGGAAGTTTATAGCAATACAAGCCCACCTTAAGAAGCAGGAAACATCTCAAATAAACAACCTAACCTTGCACCTCAAGCAATTAGAGAAAGAAGAACAAAAAAACCCCCAAAGTTAGCAAAAGGAAAGAAATCATAAAAATCAGATCAGAAATAAATGAAAAAGAAATGAAGAAAATGATAGCAAAGATCAATAAAACTAAAAACTTGTTGTTTGAGATGATAAACAAAATTGATAAACTATTAGCCAGACACATCAGGAAAAAAGGGAGAAAACTCAAATCAGTAGAATTACAAATGAAAAAACAGAAGTAACAACAGACACTGTAGAAATACAAATGATCATGAGAGATTACTACAAGCAACTATATGCCAATAAAATGGACAACCTGGAAGAATCAGACAACTTCTTAGAAAGGCACAACCTGCTGAGACTGAACCAGGAAGAAATAGAAAATATGAATACACCAATCACAAGCACTGAAATTGAAACTGTGATTAAAAATCTTCCAAAACAAAAGCCCAGGACCAGATGGCTTCACAGGCGAATTCTATCAAACATGAAGAGAACAGCTAACACCTATCCTTCTCAAACTCTTCCAAAATATGGCAGAGGTTGGAACACTCCCAAACTCATTGTACGAGGCCACCATCACCTTGATACCAAAACCAGACAAAGACGTCAAAAAGAAAGAAAACTAGAGGCCAATATCACTGATGAACATAGATGAAAAAATCCTCAACAAAATACTAGCAAACAGAATCCAACAGCACAATAAAAGGATCATACACCATGATCAAGTGGGGTTTATTCCAGGAATGCAAGGATTCTTCAATATACGCAAATCAATCAACGTGATACACCATATTAACAAACTGAAGAAGAAAAACAATATGATCTTCTAAATTGATGCAGAGAAAGCTTTTGCTAAAATTGAACACCCATTTATGATAAAAACCCTGCAGAAAGTAGGCATAGAGGGAACTTTCCTCAACATAATAAAGGCCATATATGACAAACCCACAGTCAACATCATCCTCAATGGTGAAAAACTGAAACCATTTCCACTAAGATCAGGAACAAGACAAGGTTGCCCACTCTCACCACTATTATTCAACATTGTTTTGGAAGTTTTAGCCACAGCAATCAGAGAAGAAAAAGAAACAAAAGGAATCCTAATCGGAAAAAAAGAAGTAAAGATGTCACTGTTTGCAGATGACATGATACTCTTCATAGAGAATCCTAAAGATGTTACCAGAAAACTTCTAGAGCTAATCAATGAATTTGGTAAAGTAGCAGGATACCAAATTAATACACAGAAATCCCTGGCATTCCTATACACTAATGATGAAAAATCTGGAAGTGAAATTAAGAAAATACTCTCCCAATACAGGATAAATCCAAGCAGAAATACGCCAAGACACATATTAATCAAACTGTCAAAAATGAAATACAAAGAAAGCATATTAAAAGCAGCAAGGGAAAAACAACAAATAACACACAAGGGAATTCCCATAAGGTTAACAGCTGATCTCTCAGCAGAAACCATACAAGCCAGAAGGGAGTGGCAGGACATACTGAAAGTGATGAAGGAGAAAAACCTGCAGCCAAGACTACTCTACCCAGCAAGGATCTCATTCAGATTTGATGGAGAAATTAAAACCTTTACAGACAAGCAAAAGCTGAGAGAGTTCAGCACCACCAAACCAGCTTTACAACAAATACTAAAGGAACTTCTCTAGAGAAGAAACACAAGAGAAGGAACAGACCTATAATAAGGAACCCAAAACAATTTAGAAAATGGGAATAGGAACATACATATCGATAATTACCTTAAATGTAAATGGACTAAATGCTCCCACCAAAAGACACAGACTGGCTGAATGGATACAAAAACAAGACCCTTACATATGCTGTCTACAAGAGACCCACTTCAGACCTAGAGACACATACAGACTGAAAGTAAGGGGATGGAAAAAGATATTCCATGCAAATGGAAACCAAAAGAAAGCTGGAGTAGCAACTCTCATATCAGAAAAAATAGACTTTAAAATAAGGACTATTAGAATAGACAAAGAAGGACACTACATAATGATCAAGGGATCGATCCAAGAAGAAGATATAACAATTGTAAATATTTATGCACCCAACATAGGAGCACCTCAATACATAAGGCAAATACTAACAGCCATAAAAGGGGAAATCGACAGTAACACATTCATAGTAGGGGACTTTAACACCCCACTTTCACCCATGGACAGATCATCCAAAATGAAAATCAATAAGGAAACACAAGCTTTAAATTATACATTAAACAAGATGGACTTAATTGATATTTATAGGACACTCCATCCAAAAACAACAGAATACACATTTCTCTCAAGTGCTCATGGAACAGATGCAGAGATATACCATGTTCTTGGATTGGAAGAATCAACATTGTGAAAATGACTCTACTACCCAAAGCAATCTATAGATTCAATGCAATCCTATCAAACTACCACTGGCATTTTTCACAGAACTAGAACAAAAAATTTCACAATTTGTATGGATACACAAAAGACCCCGAATTGCCAAAGCAATCTTGAGAACGATAAAAGGAGATGGAGGAATCAGGTTCCCTGACTTCAGACTATACTACAAAGCTACAGTAATCAAGACAGTATGGTACTGGCACAAGAACAGAAAGAGAGATCAATGGAACAGGATAGAAAGCCCAGAGATAAACCCACTCACATATGGTCACCTTATCTTTGATAAAGTTGGCAGGAATATACAGTGAAGAAAGGACAGCCTCTTCAGTAAGTGGTGCTGGGAAAACTGGACAGATACATGTAAAAGTATGAGATTAGATCACTCCCTAACACCATACACAAAAATAAGCTCAAAATGGATTAAAGACCTAAATGTAAGGCCAGAAACTATCAAACTCTTAGAGGAAAACATAGGCAGAACACTCTATGACATAAATCACAGCAAGATCCTTTCTGACCCACCTCCTAGAGTAATGGAAATAAAAACAAAAATAAACAAATGGGACCTAATGAAACTTCAAAGCTTTTGCACAACAAAGGAAACCAGAAGCAAGACCAAAAGACAACCCTCAGAATGGGAGAAAACATTTGCAAATGAAGCAACCGACAAAGGATTAATCTCCAGAATTTACAAGCAGCTCATGCAGCTCAATAACAAGAAAACAAACAACCCAATCCAAAAATGGGCAGAAGACCTAAATAGACATTTCTCCAAAGAAGATATACAGACTGCCAACAAACACATGAAAGAATGCTCAACATCATTAATCATTAGAAAAATGCAAATCAAAACTACAATGAGATATCATCTCACACCAGTCAGAATGGCCATCATCAAAAAATCTAGAAACAATAAATGCTGGAGAGGGTGTGGAGAAAAGGGAACACTCTTGCACTGCTGGTGGGAATGTGAATTCGTTCAGCCACTATGAAGAACAGTATGGAGGTTCCTTAAAAACTACAAATAGAACTACTATATGACCCAGAAATCCCACTACTGGGCATATACCCTGAGAAAACCAAAATCCATAAAGAGTCATGTAGCAAAATGTTCATTGCAGCTCTATTTACAATAGCCCAGAGATGGAAACAACCTAAGTACCCATCATCGGATGAATGGATAAAGAAGATGTGGCACATATATACAATGGAATATTACTCAGCCATAAAAAGAAACAAAATTGAGCTATTTGTAATGAGGTGGATAGATCTAGAGTCTGTCATACAGAGTGAAGTAAGTCAGAAAGAGAAAGACAAATACCATATGCTAACACATATATATGGAATTTAAGAAGAAAAAAAAATTTTCATGAAGAACCCAGGGGTAAGACAGGAATAAAGACACAGACCTACTGGAGAACGGACTTGAGGATATGGGGAGGGGGAAGGGTGAGCTGTGACAGGGCAAGAGAGAGTCATGGACATATACACACTAACAAACGAAAGGTAGATAGCTCGTGGGAAGCAGCCGCACGGCACAGGGAGATCAGCTCAGTGCTTTGTGACCACCTGGAGGGGTGGAATAGGGAGGGTGGGAGGGAGGGAGACGCAAGAGGGAAGAGATATGGGAACATATGTATATGTATAACTGACTCACTTTGTTATAAAGCAGAAACTAACATACCATCATAAAGCAATTATACCCCAATAAAGATGTTAAAAAAAAAGAAAATACTCTCATTTACCATTGCAACAAAAAGAATAACATACGTAGGAAAAACCTACCTAAGGAGACAAAACACCTGTATACAGAAAATTATGACACTGATGAAAGAAATTAAAGATGATACAAATATATAGATGGAGTGATATACCATGTTCTTGGGATGGAAGTGTCAACATTGTGAAAATGACTATAGTCCCAAAGCAATCTACAGATTCAATGCGATCCCCATCAAACTACCACTAGCATTTTTCACAGAACTAGAACAAAATTTCACAATTTGAATGGAAACACAAAAGACCACGAATAACGAAAGCAATCTTGAGAACGAGAAACGGAGCTGGAGGAATCAGGCTCCCTGCCTTCTGAGTATACTACAAAGCTACAGTAATGAAGACAGTATGGTACTGACACAGAAACAGAAATATATATCAATGAAACAGGATACAAAACCCAGAGATAAACCCACGCACATATGGTCACCTTATTTTTGATGAAGGTGGCAAGAATATACAGTGGAGAAAAGACAGCCTCTTCAATAAGTGGTACTGGGAAAACTGGACAGCTACATGTAGAAGAATAAAATTAGAGCACTCCTTAGCAACATACACAAAAATAAACTCAAAATGGATTAAAGACCTGAATGTAAGGCCAGACACTATCAAACTCTTAGAGGAAAACATCGGCAGAACACTCTATGACATAAATCACAGCAAGATCCTTTTTGACCCACCTCCTACAGAAATCGAAAATATAAAAATAAACAAATGGGACCTAATGAAACTTCAAAGCTTTTGCACAGCTTTGCAAGATGCAAGAGGGATGAGATATGGGAATATATGTATATGTATACCTGATTCACTTTGTTATAAAGCAGAAGCTAACACACCATTGTAAAGCAATTATACTCCAATAAAATGTTTTTAAAAATAAATAAAATAAAACCAACATCCTTGAAAAAAAAAGAAAATAAACTTTTAAACTATTTAAACTTAAAAGCTTTTTTACAGCAATGGAAAGCATAAACAAAATGAAAAGACAATCTAATAAATGGGAGAAAATATTTGCAAATGATATGACCAATAAATAATTAATATCCCAAATATCAATATATAAACAGTTCATGCAACTCAATATAAAAATCAAAGAAACAACCTAATTTAAAAATGGGCAGAAACCTGAATAAACATTTTTCCAAAGAGGACATATAGATGACCAGCTGGCACATGAAAAGATGCTCGACATCAGTAATCATCAGCGAAATGCAAATCAAAATTAATGATACAGCACCTTACCTCTCAAAATGGCTATTATCAAAAAGAACACAATAACAAATGTTGGCCAGGATGTAGAGAAAAGGGAACCCTCATACAGCATTGGTGGGAATGTAAATTGGTGTACCCACTATGGAAAACATTCTGGATATTCCTTAGAAATTTAAAAATAGAACTACCATATGATTCAGAAATTCCACTCTTGGGTATGTATTCAAAGACAATGAAAACACTAATTTGAAAAGATACATGCACCCAAATGTCCATAGCAGCATTATTTACAATAGCTAAGACATGGAAGCCACCAAAGTGTCTATCAACAGATGAATGTATTAAGAAGATGTGGTATATATATACAATGGAATAATAACCAGAAGAAAGAATGAAATTTTACCATTTGCAAAAATATGGGTAGACGTAGAGGGTATTATGCTTAGTGAAATAAGTCAGGCAGAGAAAGACACTGTGTGATATCATTTATATGTAGAATCTAAAAAATAAAAGAAACTAGTAAAAATAACAAAAAAGAAATAGACTCACAGGTATAGAGAACAAACTAGTGGTTACCAGCGGGAAGAGGGAATGGGGAGGGGCAATATAGGGATAGGGGATTAAGAGGTAGAAACAGTTATGTGTAAAATAAGCTACAAAGATATATTGTACAATACAGGGAATACAGCCAATATTTTATAATAACTATAAATGGAATATAATTTTTTAAAGTTAGACTTTAATAGGCATTTCTCCAAAGAAGATATGCAAATCGTTGGTAAGCATATGAAAAGGTACTCAATATCATTATTCATTAGGGAAATGCAAATCAAAACCACAATTTGATACCACTTAATACCTACTAGGATGGCTATAATAAGAAAAAACAAGCAAGCGTTGGCAAGGATGTGGAGAATTTGGGACACTCACACATTGCTGTTGGGCATGTAAAATGGTGCAGGTGCTGTGTAAGACAGTGTGGTGGTTATTCAGAAAGTTAAGCCACGTGCCCAAACAATTCTGCTCTTAGGTATATATACTCAAGAATAAAAAGACAGACACAAACATTTATTTGTATGTCAATTATCATTGCAGGATTATTCACAATATTCAAAAGGTGGAAACAAGAAAAGTATCCATCAACAGGTGACTGGATAAACAAATTGTGGCACATACATTCAATGGAATATGTATATATATATATATACTCAACCACAAAAAGGAATGAGGTTCAGGTACATGCTACAACATGGTTTTACTTTGGAATATAACTTTTAAAAATTGTGAATCACTCTATTGTACACCTCTGACTTACATAATATTGTACATCAACTATGCTTCAATTAAAAATGGTTAAAATGGTAAATTTTGTGTCATGTGTATTTTACCACAATAAAAATACTGTTTTAAACCTTCAGTGGCACCAATAAGAGAATGCACCATCTAAAAAATAATAATATTTTTATATTGATTACATGTTGCAATCATAATATTTTGGATATATTCGGCTAAATAAAATGTGTTATTAAATTTTTTTAAATAAAAGAAAATAAATTAAATTAAATTCACATGGAAAGGCACGGGCCCTAGAATAGCTAAAACCAAATGATTGGGAAAGTGATGTACAGATACCTATCAAAACTGAAAATAAAAACGCTTTTCAACCCATAAATCCTACATTTGGAAACTTATCATATAAAAGTACCACTAAAAATATATATATTCATATGTATATGAATGTTTATTGCTGTGCTGTTTATAGTGGTAAGGTTTGTAAATAACCTACCAATTGAGAATTGAATCAATTGTATAGTATCCTTACTGTAGACCATTATGAAAATATTTAAACATAATTTTTTAGGATGGGGAGGAAGGAGTCATATCCATAGCACAAGAAGAGATGTCAGCCTTTAATAGAAACAGGGACATGTCATCTATTATAAAAGGAAGGCATATGGGTAAAGATGTCAGTAAGTTGGTAGCTTTGGTGGATGAAGGCAATGGACTTTCCATCTAACTGTGAATATTTTCTAAGCGACAGGTGAATCACAGTCATGAGTTTGCTGTGAGAAAGGGGAAGAGATGAAATAGTGGAGGTTTGAGGTAGGAGAAGAATTTTGGCAATAGGAAAGAAACAGTAGGGTAGCATATTAACCTTACTGGGTAATGTTATCTTCCCATCTGAGATTTTGAGTTCTTGAATATAAATGAGACCAATCAGTAGGGATGTGTACACTTTTTCAGGCACAATACTAATGTTTGAGAAATTGTGAGTTGTTTATGCTATAAATGTGTGCATGCACCTGTTTGTATCTATTTATATCTTTACCTATATTTCTCTTACACATTAAAATCAATGTATGACCACCAACTAAAATCATCTCAAGGACCACCATGCATTTCAAATGGAGAAACATTGCCTTAGAAAAGCTCCTACCATGCACAAATATCATCTCCTCTTTGAAGTATTGTCAGACACCCAGAGACATGGTTAAGAACTCCCTCTTCTATGTCTCAACAGCATCTTGCACTTAACCTTATTCAGCTCCATAAAGACATGGACTGTGTCTTTAAAATATGCATTCCCATGACCTTACAGGATGGGGAACCTGGAACATAGTGGAGCCCCACTGACTGAGTGATGGGACAGACCCAAGTGCTCATCAAGGTTTTGAAAACTGAATTCTAAAAACTTAGCCTCCTCTATAACATCCACCAAACACCTATCTGCCTCCACCTGAGAGACTGGTGGGCAGCATTTGTCCTTAGGAAAAATTGTTCCCGAGATCATTGTGGACATGAAATCCTTTGCTGAAGGGATCAGAGAGATATGATTCTCACCAGGAATACAACAGTCATGTAATCTACCTAAACTCTAAATGTAGGAAGGCTTCATTCAGTGTTATGTCTTAAAGCCCTTGTTTCTTCCCTTATTCTACACTTTGCCCCTGGGTGATCTTTCCTAGTTTGATGGTTTTAAATGCAATCTCTAGCCCATACATCTCCATATTCACAGGCCCCAAAGCTTACTTGACCCTGCTGTTTGAATTAATAATAAGCCACTTAAAATATGACATGGTCAAAATAGAACTCTTGATTTCCTCCAAGCAAACCTGTTCCTTTCCCAATCTTCACGATCCTTGTAAATCATCCCTATGTACCAAATTGCTTAAGCCAAAACCTTAAAATTTACTCTGAATTTTTCCCAAATTTTCTTGTTCCTCCACATATAATTTATCACCAAATCTTAATTCTTCCTAATACATGTTGAGAATCTAACAAATTTCCTCCTTCTCATACCATAATTCAAGTCCAAGCCATCATTATCACTAACTGGCATTATTCCAATAGCCAATAGTCTCTCTGGACCTACTTTTGCTCCTTCCTACTATCCATTCACCAGAGAGCATCCAAAATAATCTCTTAAAAACATTTTATGTACCTACTACCCAAAGCCAACTATAGATTCAATACAATCCGCATCAAGATACCAATGGCATTCTTCACAGAAATAGTAAAAGCAAACCAAAAATTTATATGGAACTTCAAAAGAGTCTGAATAAACAAAGCAATCATAAAGAAAAAGAAGAAAGCTGGACGTATCATACTTCCTGATTTCAAACTTTATTACAAAGCTGTAGTAATAAAAACAGTATGACACTGGCATAAAAGTAGACACATGGACCAGTGGAACACAATACAGAACCCAGAATTAAAGCCCCACATATATGGTCAACTAATATTTGACAATGGCACCAAGAACACCCAATAGAGAAAGAATAGCCTCTTCAACAAATGGTGTTGTGAAAACTGGGTAAACATATGCAGAACAATAAAATTCAACCCTTATATTATATCGCTCACAAAAGTTAACTCAAAATGGATTAAATACTTAAACATAAGACCTGGTACCATAAAACTCCTTGAAGAAAATTCAGGGAAGAAGTTCCTTGGCTTTGGTTTTGGCAATAATTTTTTGGATATGGCACCAAATCAAACAACAAAAGCAGAAATAAACAAATGGGACTACACCAAATTTAAAAGACTCTGTACAGCAAAAGAAACAATTTAGAAAATTAAAAGACAACATACAGAATGTGAGAAAATTTTTGCAAACCATGTATCAGATAAGGGGTTGATATCCAAAGTATATAAAGAACTCATATAGCTCGTAACAGTAACAACGAAAAACCCAGTCCAATTTTTAAAAATGGGCAGAGGAACTAAATAGACATTTTCCCAAAGAAGACACCAAATACCCAAGAGGCACATGAAAAAATGCTCAATATCACTAATCATCAGGGAAATGCAAATCAAAACCACAATGATATATTACTTTACACTTGTTAAAATGGCTATCCTGAAGCATACAGGTGATAACAAGTATTGGTGAGAATGGGGAGAAAAGGGAACACTTGTACACTGTTGGTGGGAATGTAAATTAGTTCAACAACTATGAAAAACAATAAGGAGTTTCCTCAAAAAATTAAGAATAGTACTGCTAAATAAATCCAGCTGTTCCACTTCTGGATATTTATCTAAAGAATATGAAAACCCTAATTCAAAAAGATATATGCACTCCTATGCTCATCTCAGTATTATTTACAATAGCCAAGAAATGGGAATACCATAAGAGTCCATAAATGGATGAGTGGTTAAAGATGTGAGATACACACACACACACACACACACACACACACACACACAGAAACTTAGGTACACACACACTGGAATACTACTATTCAGCCATAAAAAGGAATGAAATCCTACCATTTGCCATAACATAGGTGGACCTGGAGGATATTATGCTAAGTGAAGTAAGTCAGATAGAGAAAGACAAATACCATATAATTTCACTCATATGTGGAATCTAAAAAAATGAAGAAAACCAATGAAAAAACAAAATAAAACTAAAACAAACTCATAGATACAGAGAACAACGTAGTGGTTACCAGAGGAGAAGGGGGTTGGGGGTTGGGCAAAATAGGTGAAGGGGGTCAACTGTACAGGCCAACTTAATAACAATAATCAGGTCTTGTTATTTGACTCTGAATAAAAATACTGTTGTTTAAAAAATAAATCAGGTGATCATTACAATTTTAGATATAAAGGAATGCATATTATTAAAAAATTGGGGTATAGTTACCACAATGTTGTATCTATACATCATTATCCAGGAATGAGATTTTTTCCTTTTAATTTTTTAAATTGAAGTACAGTTGACATACAATATTATATTAGTTTCAGTTGTACAACATAGTGATTCAACATTTATATACATTATAAATTGAGCACCACAATAATTCTAGTTACCATCTGTCACCACACAAAATTATTACAATATTATTGACTATAATCCCCATGCTGTACATTACATCCCTGTAACTTACTTATTTTATAACTGGAAGTTTGTATCTCTTAATCCCTTTCACCTATTTCACTCAATCCCCTATCCCCTTCCCCTCTGGTGAACACCAGTTTGTCAGGAATGAGATTTTACATATGTGATTATATTATTCCTTTGAGTACTAACACTTTTTTTAATGCTATGTATTTTCTGGGTTAATAATTCTGTAATATATATTTATTTGTTTTCATAAGCAGAAGTTAACTTTTCTTGATAGAGCTAGGTCTTTAAAAATTATAATATGCAGTGAAAATTTTGAGGACAATTAGTACACTGAGGATTTCTTGTCCTTGCACTGAGTGCTCTAACACAGCTATAGCATTTACGTTCTAATTTCAGTTTTCAATAGTGTTTCTATCTCTTTCCCTTTGAGTGTCTACCAACTATCACTTCTTGCTGCTGTCTTCTAGCTAAATTCTAGCATCTCCCATTTTCTTAACTTTCTGCCTTTAATGTCCATTGGCCTTTAACGTCCACTGGGAAAACAAATGACAACTCTTATTTGAAAAGCAGTTTTAAAAAAAAGCTAAATATGAGTGAAGAAAAAAACGCAAAATGAAAAAAATGAAAAAAAAACACTAGAATGCCTACAGATAAGAATATAGAGTAATAGGAACTCTCATATACTACTAGTGGAAGTGTAAATTGGTGTAAAAATTTCAAAAACTCTCTGGAAAAAGCTATGTAAACTGAAATCACACACACTTATAATACAGGAATTCCATGAATAGATTTATTTCCAACGTAAACGAACCTGTGAGCAGAAAGACAGGTACGAGAAGGTCCATAGCAGCATTTTTGGTAAGAACTCCAAACTGGAAAAAAGGTAATGTCCACCAGCAGTTGACAGGATAAGTTGTACTACATTCATTCAATGTTAAAGTATATAATAATGAAAATGAGCAAATACTGCTATATACAACAAAGATAATTAACAAGACATAGTGGATTTTTATTGGAAAAAAGAGAGCTACAAATGAGTACATATTGTATAATTCCATTGATATTGTACAAAACTCAGAAACCAGCAAAACTAATCTGTGATGCTAGAAGTCAGAATAGGGGCTTCCTCTTGGGACAAATATGAGGGGAGAGATGGGATGGGTGCCATAGTAGGTTCTGAGATGCTGGTAATGTTCTGTTTCCTGACTGGCATGATGGTCATAAGGTGTGTTAAATCTGTCGTAATTTATCAAGTCTACATTCACAATTTGTGTACTTTGTCTATGTTATCTCAGTAAAAGCACTCAAAGTTAAAATATTTTATTAAAATTATGCTGAAGATAAACAGTTGTATGGAAAGATATTCACAGGTTTTTAAAATGCAAAAAGAAGGTCAGAAACTATCAAAAGAAGTTCAGAATGGAGAGTATGATCCCATCTTTTTACTTTCATACTTAGGGTGGAAAACATGTCATATGTCACAGCCACAGGCACAGCTCCTTCGTTTTTCATTTAGCAATAACTAGAACAGTTTGGACACTGGTAAAGTAGAAATGGCTGAGACCAGAAGTGTAGTTCAATGTGGCTATGGAACAGATTTCATGGAAGGATGTACAGGGGGGATAAAGATGAAGATGGAGAGCCAGGTAAGGACCAATTTGCGAAGAATTTGAATGCTGTAGAATGGGATCAGCATGTCATTTCAGAGGTAAGATATTGTCATTCAATGCTATTTTTATCTATTAGATGCAGGGGTAGTAGAAAATTCAACTTACAAAAAAATGTGAACTGGATTTCAGGGGGAAATTGCATTTGTTTTCTTTAATGACTGCAGAATTTAAAATCCTCTCTGAATCTGCCCTTGGGAAGCACCTGTCTAGACAAGGAGCATGGAGTGCTTCCGGCAAAGAGGAAAGACCAGGGTGAGGGATCCCATCAGGTCTGATCTCAATTACTCCTTTGTAGCAGCTCAAAAGATGCTGCTGCTTTCCACAAGATTCTCCTAAGATATGATCAGCACAGAAACTGAACATTTCTACCTGTAGAACATGCACATTCACTTGTATAAAAATTGATCTTTTTACTCCAGTTTGGCCAAATCCATGGTCCTGAACTGCCTGCTTCCCTACTTTAAGAAAGCATCTGGAATGTAGAAAATGTCAGAGGTTAAGTGTCTGGACCCTCATGTGAAGGCAATGCCCTCTGAGGGAATTCTAGGGCACAGGATAACTGAATGTAACAGTATTCATTACCATCAAGAATTTAAGGAAGGATTTCAATTGTGGAGAAAAATGTAAATTTTTCTCCTTCTCAATATTCCACTGCATACCCTGATGGTTGAGAGCTAGGATTTAGCCCAATTACTTTGGTAGCACTCCCAGAAAATAAAGCAGCTGACTCCTCTTCCTTGCTGAAGCGTTTGAATTATGCCTCCCCAAACACAAGACCAACTACTTAAATAATCAGGTCCTATTCTGGTGGTGTTGTTCTCACCTTATGGAGCCCCAACCAGTCCTCACATACTGCTAAATGAAGAAACAGGAAATCCAATCATTCCTGTCATCACTTTCATCCGCATCTCCCTCCCAACCTAGTGCACTTTGGCTCTAGCCACCCTGGGTGTCCAGCTGTTATGCAAACTTATTTTGTACTTTCAAACCTCTGAGCCTTTTCTGATGCTGATCCCTCAGCCTAGAATGCCCTTATAAATCCTTCCCATCCTATTCATCACTTAGAGCTCAATTCTTCCTTGAGGCATGTGCCCCCAATCCAAGACACCCCAGACTAAGCTGTAATTCATTGCTTGTTCCTTCTGTGTTTGTACCATATGTTAACTGTCCCTCCATCAGAGCATATATTTTCAACTACTTTAATTAAGAGTATCTTAAATAAACAGGGCTAATCATTTGTGAAGGACAGCTGGTATTGAGAGAAAGTACTTATGCTTGAGATTCTGACAGACCTGGATTCAAATCCTGGTCTCTTCCACTTGTTGCCTGACTTTGGACAGGTAAATTCACCTCTATGACTCAATTTCCTCATCTGTAAAATGAGGACCATTAAGAGTAGTACCTCATAGCTAAGATTAAGTGATTTAATATGAGATAAGTGAAAATACCAGAAATAGTGTCCGGTACATAGTAAGTGCTCCATTATTATTACCATTGTTTGAACCTACCCCAAAATGTAAGCTCTACACAGAAAGGGATAATCATTGTTTGTCCTCTGGTGTACCTCTAGTACCCAATACTGTGCCTAGCATGTGACACATACTCAAGAAACATATGTTGAATGAGTGGATGAATTAATGAATCCGTGAAATAATTCTCATCTTTAGCATCCTCCTCCTCTCCAAATCCTCTACTGCCTATTAGCTTTATACCTCACAGAAAACCTTTGTGTTGCATCACTGAACATTCCCCAACCCTTACCCTCTTTGCTTTACCTTTGTTTGTTACCCCCTTTCATGAATTCTTTTCTCTGACAAGTTTGACTCTAGCAACAACCACTTCAGCTAGCCTCTCGAGCCAGGCAGAAGTAGGGGGCCGGAGTCGGGTACTGGGAGCGGGGCGTGGCCACCACGTCGCAGAACGCAACTGCGCCTGCGTAGGCTGCGGCAAAGCCTAGCTCTCTGAGGGTTGCGTTTATTGCTGGCTGGTGTTTGTGTAGGAGGATCGCTCCTCTCACCAGCTCTCACTTCTGATCCGCGCAGCTCCTGGGTCTCTGGCTTCAGCTTTGTGCTGAGGCGCCGACACACCTACCATCCTCTCTCCGACGGATCGCTGACCTCCCCATTCCTGTTCCTGTCTCCTGGAACCATGTCTCTGGTAAGCCAGAATGCGTGCCACCGCAACGCAGAGACCACTGTAGATTACAGCGACTTCCATGGTGAGATGCAGGCTACTAATGCCTCCGGGTCCCCCACCTCCATGCTAGTTCCTGATGCTCCCCAGGGCCTTCAGGCGCCAATCGATTCTCAGGGCGCTAGCGCTTCCCAGGCTGCGCAGGACCCGAACGACTTCGAGGTGCTGATAGATGAGCAGTCCCGACGTTTGGGGGCGCTCAGGGTCCACGACCCTCTAGAGGACAGGTCGATTGCTTTGGTGAATTTCATGCGAATGAAAAGCCAAATCGAGGGGTCTATTCAGCAGACAGAGATGCTAGAGTTCCTCAGAGAATACTCAGATCAGTTTCCTGAGATCCTCAGACGAGCCTCAGCCCATCTGGACCAGGTCTTTGGGTTGAACCTGAGGGTTCTTGATCCCCAGGCTGACACCTACAAACTAATCAGCAAACGGGGTCTCCAGACCACTGATCGGATAGCAGAATCCCTGGACATGCCAAAGGCAGGTCTCCTGGCCTTGGTCCTAGGCCACATTCTCCTGAATGGTAACCGAGCAAGAGAGGCCTCCATTTGGGATCTGTTGCTAAAGGTTGATGTGTTAGATGAGCCCCAGAGGATCAACATCCCCTTTGGCAGCACAAGGAACCTCCTAACTACTGACTTTTTGCATATGCGGTTCTTGGAGTACTGGCCAGTGTATGGCACTAATCCCCTCGAATTTGAGTTCTTGTGGGGCTCTAGAGCCCACAAGGAAATCACAAAGATGGAAGCCCTGAAGTTTGTGGCAGAGGCCCATGATGAAGAACCCTGGAGCTGGCCAGAAGAATATAATAAAGCCCTGGAAGCTGACAAGGCCAAAGAAAGAAGCCAGGCTGCTGGCTTGGAGTTCTGGTCAGAGGACACTATGAATGATAAGGCAAATGATTTGGTCCAGTTGGCCATTAATGTCACAGAGGAGTTGCTGCCTATACATCAGGATGAGCTGTTGGCTCACACTGGCAAAGAATTTGAGGACGTGTTCCCAAATATCCTCAGTCGAGCTACTCTAATCCTCGATCTGTTCTATGGGTTCTCTCTGATTGAGGTTGATACCAGTGAGCACATTTACCTCCTTGTCCAGCAACCAGAATCAGAAGAAGAGCAAATGATGCTAGAGAGCCTGGGGAGACCCACTCAAGAATATTTGATGCCAATCCTGGGTTTGATCTTCCTGATGGGCAACCGTGTCAAAGAGGCCAGTGTCTGGAATTTGCTTCGGAGATTTGGTGTGGATGTAGGGAGAAAGCATGCCATCACCTGCAAACTTATGAGACAGCGCTACTTGGAATGCAGGCCACTGTCCTATTCTAATCCAGTTGAATATGAGCTTCTGTGGGGTCCTCGAGCTCACCTTGAAACCACCAAAATGAAAGCCTTGGAGTACATGGCCAGGCTCTACAGAAAGCAACCACAGGACTGGCCAGAGCAATATAGGGAGGCTGTTGAAGATGAGGAGGCCAGAGCCAGGTCTGAGGCAACTGCTATGTTCTTCTTTGGCCCCATGTGAAGTCTGGGGGAAGTATGTCACTTCAGTTGGGTGGCATCAATTAAAGGGGCCCTGGGGAAATGGGCACTGGGGCCCCAAATCAGAAGCTGGGCAGGGTTGGGGTGAAAAGTACACATTGTGCTTGCTATTTGTGTTCTATTTCTAATAGTATTTCCTTCCTTTTAATATACCCTTGAATTAGATTCATGATCAGTGTTTATAAATGAAATTGCTCATTTGCCATTCCTGTCTTGTTTCAATATAAAAGTTCATATAGCTGCATAAAGTGTAGTGGTAATATTTACATCTTTCTATGATGTGGAAGAGAATATACAGTTGTTCTTTAACCGTTTGAAATAATCAGTAAAATGGTCTGGTACAGGAGTTAAGTAACAACAGTAATAACATACCCACAACAAACACAAAATCACTCATCTGTTGATGTTCTCCCATCGTGTCTATGGTTTTATTATTTTTTTAATATTGGCATTTACCTGTATTTGCTTTGTGATTCCAGAGTGTAGTGAAAAATAAAAGTATAATGAATTAGGCTCCATGCTTAAGCATTCTTTTATTCAACAGACATGTATTAAGTACCTGCCATGCTCTAAGCACAGTGTTTATGCTGGGAATATAAGGGTGAGGAAGGCCCAGCTGAGCCCCAGAGATTGAGGGGGAGGGGCTGTGGAAGTAAACCAACAATTATTTCTGTGGCAAGTCGTATAATAGGGGTAAGCTCAGAGAGCTATGAGAGTTTACAGGAGTAACTCCCAACTAAACTTTGGGTTCTGGGAGGGGACGGTGAAGGGGCAGGAGTGTCAAGCAAAGGGTGAGTGCGGGAGTGGTCAGGGGTGGTGGCAGGGGAGGATGAGGTGGTATGGAGAGCTGGGACAAGTTAACCTTTAGTGACTTCTATTGTAAGACCTGAGGTTGGGGAGAGGGAGGGAGGGAGGACTAGTCCGTGGGGTCAGGGGCAGTATGTAAAACAGCTTCGCGGGATTTAGTGTAGCTCAGAAAGACAGTGTTGATTTCAAGAGAAGTGTGGGAGAGATAAACCTGTGGCAGAGATAACAAAGGTCCATATCCTCAGAGAGTGGGTCTTAGGAATCAACAATGGTTCTCCTGAAGCCAGCTGGTCTTGGATCTCGTGTCAGACGGAACAATCCACCCGGAGGAACTCTGAATGGTAACCTCTGCCTGCGCTGTTTATTTCTGCACTCAAGCCGTTAAGGTGAGTGTTAGTATTTTGGTTCTCTTCATTCAGATGCCGGATCTCGCAGCTTCTAACCCTGCTCGGGGCTCTCTCCAAGCCTTCCCTAGAGAACAGGCAGCTAACAATTTCTGTAAGGAAGTCTTGGCTCAGTGGTGGATGTTATACATAAAGTCACCTATAACGCGAGGTGGCGGGGGTAGAAGGGGGCTACCTATCAGTGGTGTAGGTTTTATGCTTCCTCACCTCCTGGCACCCACAAGCTTTCTGCCCTTTCATCCGTTTAATCACTAGGGGTTACCCTCAACTGCCACCTCCTATAAGATGGGAGAGAGGACTTTCCTCACATTTTCGTCAGCCTCAGGAAGAGAACGACATAACCGTCTCGCTGTGGGGAGGGGACAGAAAGACGGGAGATACACCCTTTCGGCCCCCAAGTCCAGCAGCCGTGCAGAAGCCAAATTAGAGGTGCTTGCTTGGGGAAGCCACTGCGCAGGCGCACTCCGAAGTTGCCTGGGAGATATAGGCCCCACTAGTCTCTGAGATCTTCTCTATCTTCGCATTCCGAGGAAAACTGAATGCTAAGGGCGGGATTTCCGGTGACAAGGAAATGAGTAACTGGAGAGAAAGGGGTTTTGGAAAATAGGATGGGGGTGGAGTTGAGAGGCAGGAGAATATCCAACTTGAAATCTGGGACCTTGAAATAGGGTATTGCCTCCATGCTAAACTGAGAGCCTCTCATTCTTCAGCCTCCTTGGACCTTTAATCTGTACATGCTTGTGGGGCAGGGGGGAAAGGGGCAAGCTGATTAAAGTGCCAAGTTTTTCTTGCTCTGATTTTTTTTTGGTGGGGGGGATTAGTAGACTCCTGGATCTTCAGGCACATCAGTTCTTCTGGGGGCACCAGTTGAGAGAAACTTGCCAAGGGGAAGGTGTAGCATATGCACCAACAATAATGTAAAGCTGCCAACTTTTTTAGTACTAAATATGTGCCAAGCACTACGCTGGATTCTTCACTTTCTTTAGCTCCAATCGCTCCACCAGTTCTCCAAAAAGCATTTTAATAGTCCCATTTGACACTATAGGAAACTGAGGCTTAAGTAATGTGCCCAAGGTCACACAGCCAGTCAATGACAGCTGGGATTAGAGTTTAAGTCTGCTTTTGGCTACAATTCACCCTGTTTACAGTGCATAGCATCACAGGCCCCCTTCAGCCTTTGCTGTGTTCTCACTCGAATTTGTTGACTCTCAAAAAATATAAGGAAGGGCTGTATGCCAGGCTGGGAGGGGCAACATGACAGCCCTCCAAAAGAGGATGAAAGTGAGGCTGGAATTTCTCCAGGCTCTTCCTTGTTCCATTACTCGGGCTCCCTGAGAGCTGTGTAGGTGTGAAATGTGCATTTCTGTCCAATCTCCCTGCTCTGTCCTAAGAATCTTCCCCACTTTGCTCTCTTCTGCAAGCTTCCAGCCTTATATGCTGGCTTTTACTCAGGGAGAGTCAAATATCACTATTTCTGTTTTTTGTAATCCTGAAAGAACAATGACCTGACAGAGCTCTTGCCTTGCCCAGGGGAGCTCTTGCTTTGCCCAGCTCAGGATGCAAAAACAGAAGTGGGAACTAGACTCTGTGTCATACATGCCACATGTAATTTCCCAGAAGTAACAAAGGTGAAGCTTGTATACCTATGGTAAGGGAAAAGGTGTAGTTATCTTAGTGGCTACAGCCATTCCTTTGAAGGTCATGCGAGGCCTGGATACTCTCCTTTATTCACGTACCAAATTAGAATTAGCATCCCTTAGGAGAAACACTTAGGGGTGGAAATGAGTGTATGGCAAGCAAGACTTACAAAGGATGTTGTATGTATTACTCCGAAGTACAATCTCCATTAAGCCTTTAGAACACCGAACAAAATACCCGTCTTATCTATGTGAATTAGTTTGTCAAATGGTACAGTCTGAGTTCATTTGCAGATTCTTTGGGCTATTGATACCCACCAAGTATTGAAGTTTTGGCCAAGGTGGGGCTTGCCGACTGGGTGTTGGTTAGATATGTATTGTATATGCATCATCCTGTATATACAATGCTATCCAGAGTCCCCTTTGATCTATGATTAGGATCATTGCTGGAGAAAAAAACATTGAGAATACATTCATGTTCAGTTGCTGAGGCCCAGGAGCGCCCTCTTTTGGAGAGGATGGATGGTTAGAGAAGCCTTTTCCTGCCCTTCTCTTCATCAGTTTCTGTATACTAGTTGTCACAAATAAGCAATACAATCCAAGGAAAAGCTGAGCTGGACTGACAAATGTGGACTTCAAGCCAATTCTCCCAGCCACAGGATTGCTGCCCCTAAACCCTCTGGTACCAACAATCTAGGGCAGCCTGTAAGTACCCTTCAGGTTCAGACAAGGACCCTACAGTCTCCTCCTCCCTTCCTAAGGGTATCTCCATACTGTGAAATTTCTCACTCAACAGGCTTTCTCTTCCCCTTCCATGAATACTCAAAAATGTCTTAAGGAATTGTCTGCAGGCAGGGTTTGAGGCTAGTTGCAAAGAAAGCTGTAAAAGAATTACCAGAGTAGGCCCTCCTCCCTGAGACATTTTTGTTCTAGTCCTTGTACGAACACACTAAGCATAAGGAGGGGACAGTATATCAGAATGGCTATGAACTCTGGATCTGGACAATGCTGGCTCTGTCACTTCCTAACTGTGTGACCTTGGGCAAGTTACTCAACATCTCTTTCTAGACCTCTCAAAGCTGTTTTCAAGAAATTGATAGAAAAGCCCAGGGTCACACATTTATTATTTGATAATGTCCGAACTATAACCCAGGCCAATTGTATCTTAGTCTATTGATATTTCCAACCTACACCACTGCTTTTAAGACTGCTACTTGTCAGCACCTTGGTAGCTGAGTTCAAATGGTTACTGGGTTCTTAGACTTACTAGTGTTTGTTTTCTTTAGTAAATATTTCAGATAAATATTAGCCCCAGGTAGTTATGAATTACTGAGGTTTAGCTGCATTGGTAATATATTCTTTGCAGACACCTATCCACAAGACACTTTTTTAGGAGCTCATGTGTGGTCTCTTTAAGTAGTCCTCAGTGACCTACAGATAATCACTTTCTCTATATACCACTCCAGGAGTCCCAAACAAACAGTGAGGATGACTTCTCTTAAAAGGAGGCAGGGTTAGGAAGGGATTTGGGATCTGAAGCCTATGGTCTGAGAAGCCTATCTCAAATTGCCTTTCTCCTGAAAGCACTTGGTTTGGCATGGGCTGGCCAGGGTAGAGCATCTGTCCTCTGAGTGTCTACTTCCCTTGAAATATAGAAGAGAAGGAGGATGTAGAAAGGAGACAAGAATGGTCATTGCTTCTGAAGCTGCCCTCTGCTCTGAAGCCTCAACCACACCTCAAAGAAGCTTCCCTGGTGGTGAGGGCTGCAGGGTACAAGGTGCCCTGGAATGGCCCCAGCCTGGATTGCTCTCCTTCTGCAAGACAAAGAGTAATGCTGTCCTAGAAGAAGATGTTCGTTATTCCAGACAGTGAGGGAGACCACCCTGAGATCCAGCTATGAAGGCCAGGTGTGGAGAGATGGGTGCACACATCACTGCTCTCCTTTCTCTGGATTGGGGGCAGGGTCAGGGAGAGTATAAGGCCTAGGAGGGAGGAAGTAAGGAGAGGGAGCTTTGGCAAAACTGTTAACCATTTATATAATGTCTCCTCACACAAACATGGCCATGGACATCCTCAAAGTTCCTAACAGGGACATACTGAGTGAAGAGAAGTTGATCACCAGCTCTGACAGGGAACAAACTGGCCCCTGAGGTCAATGGCAACCCTACTGACCCGACCAACAAGGAGCCAGACCCAGCTCAGCCCAATCCTCAGGTAGTTCCACCTAAGACTGTCTTGGTCCCTGAGACTCACCTACACTGGAGGAGCCCCCTGGATGTCAGGCTTGTCCAAAAGTCACCTACCCGGTTCAGTTCAACCAGCAATTGCTGAATACCTGGTATATGCTAGCCTTGTTATATTAGATACTGAGACACAGGGATGATTCAGATAAGGCCCCTACCTTATCTGTGTTCTAACTCTCTATTCACCTTTGAGTCTGGTCAACTATATGATCAATTTATTAAGATTTTTATTTCAATGTGTACCTTTTTCATTTCTAGAATTTCTAATTGTTTCTTTTTCAAATATACCTTATTTAAAAAAATACTCTGTTCTTTTCTTAGATTCCAGTCCTCTTTTCATGTCTTTAAACATTTTAAGCAGTCTTATTTTTTTCCAGTTCTTTTCATATTTGTCTATTATTGCTTATTTCTTTAGTTGTAAATTCTGCATTTTGTTGGGTCTGCTCAGTATCTAACGGTGGTGAGTTTTTGTATGTGCGTTATAACTTGTATCTGTGTGTTAATCCTTAGCTGGCATTACCTTCTGAGAGACTCTCTAAGGCTGCCTCTGCTGCCAATCTCTCCCTCTTGGGGAGGAAGGATGGAGTTATGTGCTGTCTGGTGCAGCTGTTCTACCCCAGTCCTTCCAGCACAGATACAATGTCTTTCTGAGCTTGAAGGCTCTCTTGCGCTCTGCTGAAGAGAATACCTCCTGCCTCATGGAAGCCTTCTCCTCTATATATGTCTTTGAGATATTTATCCAAATCTCTGTTGCCTTTTATCACTCAGTGCTCTTATAGTTTAATCCTTTTATAAATCTTTAGTGTCATTTAATGGGATTTTGGAAAGAAGAGGAAAAGAGGGACATAATCCTGCATCATGACCAGAACACAACTTTTATTTTAATAGGTAAAAGTTGAAGTCAATCTAAATTCTCACAGCAAATATTTTGGTTTTATTTGTTAATATAATTAGAGCCCCTCCTTTTAATGGAACAGTATAAAATATTTGGGAATGATGGAGTGGAGACTATTAAAGAATAGCAAATTATGGTTAATATATATTGTTAAATACAAAATACAAGCTATGAAACAATGGAGTCAATATTATCTTGCAAAAATGTGTGTGTAAATAATGGAAATATATTTCCTTTCAAACTGATGAATAGTGGTGTGGTAGACAAAATAACATTTCCTCAAAGATGTCCACGTTCTGATCCCTGAAACCTGTGAATATGTTACTTTACATGGCAAAAGGGACTTTTCAGATTGATTGAATTAAGGAAATTGAATTGGGGAGATTATCCTGGATTATCCGGATGGACCCAATGTTATCACAAGAGTCTTTATAAGAGAGTGTCAGGAGGATCCGAGTTAGTGTGACAAATGAGGCAAGAGGTTGAAGTGATGTGAGGAGGGAATCCTGAGCCAAGAAATGCAGACAGCCTCTGGAAGCTGAAAAGACAGGGAAATGGATCCTCCCTTCAAAGCTTCAAGAGAGAACTAGCCGTACTGACATTTTGACCTTAGTGCAATGAGATTGATTTTGGACTTCTGACCTCCAAAATTGTAAAATAATAAATTTTTGTCGTTTTAAGCCACTAAATTTGTGATAATTTGCTACAGCAACAATAGGAAACTAATACAAATGCTTACTACAGGGCAGAGGAATTTAGATTTCTGTCTATTTTGCTTGAAAAGAAATTAACATTCAGATAAATAAGATAAATAAAATACAGTGTTTAAAGCAGCTGGATCTGTCCATAACAATGAGACTATGGTGTCAGCTTATGACTGTAAAAAATTAAAGTGTTGCAATACCCATGTAGAAGAATGCAGAAGGAAAAAAAATGCAAGTAGTTACATGTCTCACAGAAGTTTAAAGTGATAGTGGGTTATGTAGGGCTACATTAAGTATTAACATAAAAATTTTAAGGAAATGCTTGTGTCCTGTACCCTGCAGTTTCATTTCTAAGAATGGATTTTGAGAAAACATTCTTGGATGTGAGCTTACATTTGGTTTGAAAGTATCATCCCAGGCTTAATTTAAATGAGGAAAAACACCAACTAAAACCAACTAA
Source organism: Leucopleurus acutus (assembly GCF_964270905.1). NCBI lineage: Eukaryota > Metazoa > Chordata > Mammalia > Artiodactyla > Delphinidae > Leucopleurus > Leucopleurus acutus. The sequence continues at coordinate 8,079 of NW_028138690.1, read as the reverse complement.
AAACGCCAACTAAATCTTCAATAATATTTGATTGGTAAGGAAAATAAAGGTCTTTCTATGTAATGGAATGATATAAAGACATCAGAAATTATGATATTCAATAATGGTTAATAGCAAGAAAGTTCATTTAGGAAACAATATTAACAGTGTGACTCAATTTCTATGGAATAAAAAAGGACTATTTCTCCAGCCACATTATAATCTTATTTATCTTTAGTTAGTGCTTTTACAGGTGATTTCTATTTTTTAAAATATATTCTAATGTTTATTTTCTTAATTTTCCACACTGGAATTATATTTGTTCTAATGAATTGAAGAAAACACCAAAGGCACACTGTGATAACCTCTTCTTTTTTTTTTTTTTTTTTTTTTGCGGTACGCGGGCCTCTCAGTGCTGTGGCATCTTCCGCTGCGCAGCACAGGCTCCGGACGCGCAGGCTCAGCAGTCATGGCTCACGAGCCCAGCCACTCCGCGGCATGTGGGATCTTCCTGGACCGGGGCACGAACCCATGTCCCCTGCATCGGCAGGCAGACTCTCAACCACTGAGCCACCAGGGAAGCCCAACCTCTTTCTTTTTAAAAGTGGAAAAGAATTTAAATGTTCTAAATGAGGGTTTGGTTGAGGAGACAATCTTTTATGCTGTGGGTGGGAGCATACATATAAACAGCCCCTTTGTGGAGGGTCTTTTGGCAGCAAAATAACACTTTTGAAGGTTTTCTCAGGAAATAATCCTGCAGATAAACATAGATGTGGCTATATGGATTCCATAGTAATATTGATTGATCAGGCTAAAATATGAAATTATTTTAAAACCAAAAATTAGTTACAGAAAATAGGATTTGTTAATTAAATTGAATTCTGTCATTGTACAAGAAGGAGCAGAAAAATATTTAAAGGCACATAAATGCTGAAGATTTCTCATTTGTGATAAAAAGCAAATATTTTGTATGATTATATTTTTGTAAAAATAGGCATATATACATAAAATTTATGCAATGGAAATTAATGCTCTCAAACTTTGGTCACATCTCTATGTTGCATGGAATTCTGGTGATTTTTTAATCTTCTTATCCTGATTTATTATTTGCCTACAGCCAAGTACTGTCTCTTGTGTAATAACATTTTAAAGCCTGTACAAAACAATAAGAACCAAGTAGTTTTAATTAATTAAATGAGCACAGACCCAGTATAATTAAAGGTACCCAATGAAGGTATTCACTTGGGCACTGTATCATATTACCCATGGGACCTTATACTGGAGCAACTTCAATGAAAGCCATTTGGCAACATTTCATTCAAAGCTCTGAAATATACAGGTACTTTCAAAGTGCCACTTAATCTTGTGAAATCTTTGCCTCATAAGTAATTCTGGATATCAGCACGAATTTAAATACAATGATGTTCTGTTCACCACCACCTATTTAAATTGGGAACAATTTGAATCACCTTTACTCAACAATGATGGAGAGGGTTGAGAAAGTAGGAATCATTCATGGGAATTTAAGGTACTACAAGCATTGCAAATTATGCCATAGAAGAATTTTTTTAACATCTTTATTGCAGTATAATTGCTTTACAATGGTGTGTTAGTTTCTGCTGTATAACAAAGTGAATCAGCTATATGTATACATATATCCCCATATCCCCTCCCTCCTGTATCTCCCTCCCACCCTCCCTACCCCACCTTTCTGGGTGGTCACAAAGCACGGAGCTGATCTCCCTATGCTATGCGGCTGCTTCCCACTAGCTAGCTAGTTTACATTTGATAGTGTATATATGTCCATGCCACTCTCTCACTTCGTCCCAACTTACCCTTCCCCCTCCCCGTGTCCTCAAGTCCATTATCTACATCTGCATCTTTATTCCTGTCCTGCCCCTAGGTTCTTCAGAACCTTTTTTTTTTTTTAGATTCCATATATATGAGTTAGCATATGGTATTTGTTTTTCTCTTTCAGACTTACTTCACTCTGTATGACAGACTCTAGGTTCATCCACCTCACCACAAATAACTCAGTTTCGTTTCTTTTTATGGCTGAGTAATATCCCATTGTATATATGTGCCACATCTAGAATAATTTTTAAAGACACAGAAAATTGAAAAAATTGAATAATAGGGTTTTTAAACATTTTCTTTTGAAATAATTACTGATACACGGGAAGTTGCAAAGGTAGTACAGAGAGATTCTGTGTACTTTTCACCCAATATTTCCCAGTGATTACTACTTAAATATATCTAGAATAATATCAAAACCAGGAAACTGACATGGATATAAATGTACGTGTGTAGTTCTAAGTCAATTCATCACATGTAATTACCACCACACACAAGATATAAAACTATTCCATCCCAAGAAACATTTCCTTCTTGCTACCTCTTTATAGTCAACACCCACACTCTACCCCACATACACTGCTGCCATCCCTTATCCCCGGTAACCACTGATCTGTTTTCCATCTCTATAATTTTGTCATCTCAAGTAGTTTATAAAAATGGAATCATATAGCATGTAAATTTTTGAGATTAGCTTTTAAATTCAGAATAATGCCTTTGGGATCCATCTAAGTTGTTGCAGGTATCAATAGCTTGTCCCTTTTTACTCCTGTGTAATATTCCATGGTATGAAAACCACAGTTTAGCCATTCACCTACTGGAGAACATTTGGGTTGTTTCCAGTTTTTCACCATTACAAATAAAGCTGATATGAATAAAATTGAGGAAAACTCCCTTGGATTCTTTATTTTATGACAGTTTTTATCATAAATGGCTGTCGAATTTTGTGAAATGCTTTTTTTTGCATTTGATCATATGATTTTTCTCTTTAGCCTGTTAATATAGTGGTCTACATTGATTTTCAAATATTGAACAAGCCTACATCCATGAAATAAACTCCACTTACTCATAGTGTATAATTTTTGTATGTACATATTATAGCTTAATTCTATTCACCAATTTTTTTAAAGAATTTTTACATCTATATTCATGAGTGATACTGGTGTTTCATTCTCCTTTTATACTTTGTATGCTGGGATTTGGTGTATGTTGTCAATATTGAGTTTGTTAGAAGGAATTGAGAAGTGGTCCCTCCTCTTTTATATTTTCTGGGAGTGACTGTGTAAAATTGGTGTTATTATTCAAATATTTTAGAAAATTCTCCAGTGATGTCATCAAGGCCTGGAGTTTTCTTCTTTGGAAATCTTTTTAACAATTTACCTTAACTCCAATAGGGCTATTCAAAGTACTTATCTCAAACTGAGGTAGTTGTGGTAGTTTCTGCTTTTTGTTTCTTCCTAAGTTGTAAACTGTATGTATTTAGAGTTGTTCATAGTATTCCCTTGTTATCCTTTTGACATCTGCAGGGTGTGTAGTGATATCCACTGTTTAATTACTGATATCAGTAGTTTGCATCTTCTACTTTTTTTCTTGCTAGATTTTTGTCAAATTTATTAATTTTCTTAAAGAATTGGCTGTTTATTGTATTGTTTTTCTCTACTGATTTTCTGGTTTTAATCATGGATTCATTTGAAGCTTACTTTAAACTTCTGGGTGTTGAGATTTCCTGTTTTCTTTCTGTTGTTGATATCTAGTTTGCTTTCCTGTGTTCAGAAAACACACTGTGTATGATTTCAACATGGAAAATTTACTGAGGTTTGTTATAAGGCCCAGGGCATGGTCTATCTCATTATATATTCTGTTGGCATTTGAAAAGAGTGTGTATTCTGCTCTTGTCAGGAAGAGTGTTCTCTAAATGTCAATGAGATCCTGTTGACTCATAGTGTCATTGAGTTCTTCTATACCCTTAGTGAATTTCTGTTTAGCTGTTCTATGAATTGCTTGGAGGAGTCTTGAGGTTATCAACTATAACTGGAGATGTGTCTATTTCTTCTTTCAGTTCTATCAGTTTTTGCTTCATACATTTTGCAGCTGTTGTTTGGTACATACACATTAGGATAGATATGTCTTCTTGGTTGATTTATTATTTTATTATGCAAGTTTCCCCTCTCCCTTGAAAATTTTCCTTGCTCCATCATCTCCTTTACCTGATATTAATATAACCACTCCTGCTTTTTGTTAATTAATGAGTGTGTTGTATAACTTTTCCCATCATCTTACTTTCAAAGTATCATTATACTCTGTATCATTATATTTGAAATGAGACTTTTTGCAGATAGCATATAGTAGGGTGATGTTTTTTTAATCCACTCTGCCAATGTCTGTCTTTTAGATGGTGTATATAGACCATTTTCATTTAATACGATTTTTATATAAAAGGTGTAAGTATGCCTTTTTATTTTTTGTTTTCTGTTTGTTCTCCCTGATTTTTATTTGTTTTCTTTATCCTAGCTTCCTCTGAGTTACTTGGATATTTTTTCAAATTCCATTTTGATTTAGCTATAATGTTTTTGGATTTACCTCATTGTATAGTGTATTTAGTGGTTTCTCTAGGTATTACAGTACATATACATATATAACATCACAATCTACTGGTGTCAAATATTTTCCACTTTAAATGAAATGCAGAAAACTCACTTCCCTTTACATGATTTTTTTCTTTTTTCAAAATTGAAGTATAGTTGCAATGTTGTTTTACCCCTTACATTCTTTTAGTCTCCCTAGTTATAATATGATTTTTGTAAATATTTCCACTACATACATTGAGAACTACATCAGGCAGTGTTATAATTTTTGCTTTGACCTCAAACATAATTTAGAAAACTCAAAAGGAGGGCTTCCCTGGTAGCACAGTGGTTGAGAGTCCGCCTGCTGATGCAGGGGACACGGGTTTGTGCCCCGGTCCAGGAAGATCCCACATGCCGCAGAGCGGCTGGGCCCGTGAGCCATGGCCACTGAGCCTGCACGTCCGGAGGCTGTGCTCCGCAATGGGAGAGGCCACAACAGTGAGAGGCCCGTGTACCACAAAAAAAAAAAAGAAGAAAAGAAAACTCAAAAGGAGAAGGATATTATATTTACCCATTTTTAAAAATAAATTATTTTTTCTTTCTTCATAATGTCCCAAGATTCCTTTTTTGATCATTTCCTTTCTTATTAGAAAACTTCCTGCAGCCATTATTTTAGGGTAGCTCTGTTAGAGACAAATTCCTTAGCTTTCCTTTTTCATAGACTGTCTTGATTTCCCCTCCATTATTGAGGGATTTTTTCCCACTAGATATAGAATTCTGGTTCTATAGTTCTTTGCTTTCAGCACTGAAAAATTATGTGCCACTACATTCTGGTCTTTATGGTTTGTGATGAAAAATCCATTGTCATATGAATTGCTTTTCCCTACAATGCTTCAATTCTTTCTGGATGCTTTCATGATATTTTTTCTTTGTCTTTAGTTTTCAAAATTTGATTATGATTTGTTATGGCATGTTTCTTAGGGTTTACCATGTTTATTGTTCACTCAGTTTCTTGACTCAGCAAGTTTATGTCTTAGAATAAATGTGGTAATTTGCAGCCATAATTTCTTGAAATATTTTTAGCCCACTATCTTTATCTTCTCCATCCAGGATTCTAAGGACATGAATATTAGATATTTTGTTGTACTGACACAAGTTCCTCATGCTTTTTTTTTAGTATATGGTTTCTCAGTTTTCCAGATTGGGTGAATTCTGTTGTGTTGTCCTCAAGTTCACTAACTCTATACTCTGTCCATTCCATTCTGCTATGGGGCCCATTCATTGAGTTTTTCATTTTGGTCATTGCATTTTCTAGTTATAAAATTTCCATTTGGCTCTTCTTTATATTTTCTATTTCTTTGATGATAGTTTCTATTTCTTTGCTGAATCTTTCTATGTTTTCATTTGTTTCGAAAATGTTTGTCACTGCTTGTTGAAGCATTTTTATTCCTTTAAAATTCATGTCAGATAATTCTAACATTTGTGTCATTTCAGTGTTGACATTTGTTGATTTTTTTTTCTTTTTCACAGTGAGAACTTCCTGTTCTTTTCTATGTCATATGATTTTCTATTGAAATCTGAATATTTGGTTATTATATTATAAGAATGGATCTTATTTAAATCTTGTATTTTTAACAGGCCTCTTCTGTCACAACTCCAGTGGAGGAAGGGCAGGATGCTGCCTTTTTACTTACATGTGAGACAAGTCCAGATTTCCAACTTGGCTGCCACTAAAATCTGGGGGAGGAGAGGATCCTTATCCCTATGGGCAGTGGTGGGAAGCTCACTTCTCCACTTGAGCTCCACTTCAAGCTCACTACTACATCTCTGGTGATAACACCCTGGCAAGGAGTTATAAGGATGATGCATTATGCCTCCCTACTATGCCTCTACTAACCCCGTGGAAAGAGTTAGCCTTATTACTTCTGAGTGTTGGTGAAAGCCATGAAACCCCTCTAGGTCTCCTCTGACACCACCCCATTGAGGAGGGGTGGAAGTACCTCATAATCACTGGGGGGAGCTAGTGGGACAGGCTTCCCACATGATTACCACTGACACCAAAGGTATGGGGTCTTCTTACTTATCAGTGAGATGAAAGCCCCTGATCCCCAGTGGGTCTGCTCTAATACCATCCATGATTGGTGGTTACAAGGCCTCATTCTTGCCTGGTAAATGTGGAAGTCTAGGTTCTCCACTCAGTCTGTTCTAGTGAGGGTGGTGATGGGACTGCAGGTTTTTTCTGTGTTGGGCTGGAGTAGAGTGATTATTTTCTAAAAGTTGTCGGTCTTGTGAGGCTGCTACTTCCTCATACTTTGACTAGAGAGAGTAGGCTTTATCTGGAATTTTTATGTTTGTGCTCACTGAATTTTCCAGGTTTCTGGTATCAACAGTACCAAATAGGGAGGTATAAGCCAAAAATCAAACACAAGGAATTCACCATGACGTTATTCCATTGGTCCTGGGGTCCCTTGCCAGTCTGCCCTATTTTCTGACTTTAGAAATTTTTTGTGATTGTTTAATTGTAATGTCCAGGATTTTTAAGCTGAACTTGGAGGCAGAAATAGGGAAAATTAAGTATCCTCCATCTGCTCAGAAGCAGAAATCTCCATACAATATAGTTGTAAGAAGTATGAATGAGTAAATGACTGAGGAAAGGGTAATAGTGATAAATGTAAGAGGAGGTGGAGAATGGCTCTATTCCTATTAAAATGTTATATATGATATATCATAGGTTGTTTACACACATGTGTATGTATATTTACATGTACATACACACATACATACATAAATACACACACACAGGAGTTATATCCAATTTTAAAGTTTTTCCTTGATGTTGTATGATTGCAGTTTTTATTTTCCTTCAGATTAACTATATTTTCTTCTTTTTTGCTTATCTTTATTCACTGATTTTAATACACAAACTCTAGTACTTGTGAAATGAAAATGTAAACAAGAAAAATGTTTAAAGTATTAGATAACTCAGTGCATTTAATAAATATAACAAGTGTCGTAATACTCAGAGTAAGAAATAGTGTGAAGAAATAGGTATTTTCCTCCCAGCCTGCATTAATATAATTCATCTTATGATATAAAGGACTACTTATCAGTAATGTTTAATTTTTTACATTAACATACTATGAGCGTCAAATTCCACTTGTAGAAATATTTGTGTAGCAGTGTGATTTCCTACAACACTGTCTCACAGGAATTATTAGAATTATAATTAACACTGAGTTATGTTAAGCAAGTATTAAATGTAAGGAATTCACCTGGAAACATCCAGTAACCAGTTGGATATGTGAGCCTGGGATTTCAGAATCCTCCAGGGAATACCAATCAAATGCTGCTCCCATGCTCAGCCTGTGCAAACATTAAGGATTTATGCTCTCATGCTTGCTTCTTTTAGTTGGTGATTGAGCAGAGTTTCGAATCAATCAGGTTTATGAATCCTTCAATGTTTTCTTGCTTAAGGTTTTCTTCATGTTTGCATTTGTTCCTCATGATTGAAGACCTAATCTCTCTACCACGTAAAGGTCCTTTGGAGCTTCCTCAGTCTCCCTTCAATACACATTGAACATAACCCCAAACTATCACCCAGAGTCGCATGCACATGAATTTTTGACACATACCTTGTCACAGAGTATTCCAAGATTTGATATACTACTATTTTGTTAAC